>NW_022986273.1:0-119865 GCF_902500255.1 Thalassophryne amazonica
AAAAAAAAAAAAAATTCTGGGGGAGATCCCCCAGACCACCATAGTTTGAAGTGAGTTTTCTTTGTTTCAGAGGGCTTCATACCCATTAAAATTCACCAGAATATACAAAATTTGACTTGCTCTTTAAAAAAAAAAAAAAAAAAATTCTGGGGGAGATCCCCCAGACCCCCATAGTTTGAAGTGAGTTTTCTTTGTTTCAGAGGGCTTCATACCCATTAAAATTCACCAGAATATACAAAATTTGACTTGCTCTTTAAAAAAAAAAAAAAAATTCTGGGGGAGATCCCCCAGACCCCCATAGTTTGAAGTGAGTTTTCTTTGTTTCAGAGGGCTTCATACCCATTAAAATTCACCAGAATATACAAAATTTGACTTGCTCTTTAAAAAAAAAAAAAAATTCTGGGGGAGATCCCCCAGACCCCCATAGTTTGAAGTGAGTTTTCTTTGTTTCAGAGGGCTTCATACCCATTAAAATTCACCAGAATATACAAAATTTGACTTGCTCTTTAAAAAAAAAAAAATTCTGGGGGAGATCCCCCAGACCCCCATAGTTTGAAGTGAGTTTTCTTTGTTTCAGAGGGCTTCATACACATTAAAATTCACTAGAATATACAAAATTTGACTTGTTCTTTTAAAAAAAGAAATTCTGGGGGAGATCCCCCAGACCACCATAGTTTGAAGTGAGTTTTCTTTGTTTCAGAGGGTTTCATACCCATTAAAATTCACCAGATTATACAAAATTTGACTTCTTCTTTTAAAAAAAAAGAAATTCTGGGGGAGATCCCCCAGACCCCCATAATTTGAAGTGAGTTTTATTTGTTTCAGAGGGCTTCATACCCATTAAAATTCACCAGAATATACAAAATTTGACTTGCTCTTTAAAAAAAACATTCTGGGGGAGATCCCCCAGACCCCCATAATTTGAAGTGAGTTTTATTTGTTTCAGAGGGCTTCATACCCATTAAAATTCACCAGAATATACAAAATTTGACTTGCTCTTTAAAAAAAAGAAATTCTGGGGGAGATCCCCCAGACCCCCATAATTTGAAGTGAGTTTTCTTTGTTTCAGAGGGCTTCATACCCATTAAAATTCACTACAATATACAAAATTTGACTTGCTCTTTAAAAAAAAAAAAATTCTGGGGGAGATCCCCAGACCCCCATAGTTTGAATGTGAGTTTTCTTTGTTTCAGAGGGCTTCATACACATTAAAATTCACCAGAATATACAAAATTTGACTTGCTCTTTAAAAAAAAAAAAAATTCTGGGGAGATCCCCCAGACCCCCATAGTTTGATGTGAGTTTTCTTTGTTTCAGAGGGCTTCATACACATTAAAATTCACCAGAATATACAAAATTTGACTTGCTTCTTTAAAAAAAAAAAAATTCTGGGGAGATCCCCCAGACCCCATAGTTTGAAGTGAGTTTTCTTTGTTTCAGAGGGCTTCATACCCATTAAAATTCACCAGAATATACAAAATTTGACTTGCTCTTTAAAAAAAAAAAAAAATTCTGGGGGAGATCCCCTAGACCCCCATAGTTTGAAGTGAGTTTTCTTTGTTTCAGAGTGCTTCATACACATTAAAATTCACCAGAATATACAAAATTTAACTTGCTCTTTAAAAAAAAAAAACAAATTCTGGGGGAGATCCCCCAGACCCCCATAGTTTGAAGTGAGTTTTCTTTGTTTCAGAGTGCTTCATACCCATTAAAATTCACCAGAATATACAAAATTTGACTTGCTCTTTAAAAAAAAAAAAAAAATTCTGGGGGAGATCCCCCAGACCCCCATAGTTTGATGTGAGTTTTCTTTGTTTCAGAGGGCTTCATACCCATTAAAATTCACCAGAATATACAAAATTTATCTTGCTCTTTAAAAAAAAAAACAAATTCTGGGGGAGATCCCCTAGACCCCCATAGTTTGATGTGAGTTTTCTTTGTTTCAGAGGGTTTCATACCCATTAAAATTCACCAGAATATACAAAATTTGACTTGTTCTTTAAAAAAAAAAAATAATTCTGGGGGAGATCCCCCAGACCCCCATAGTTTGATGTGAGTTTTCTTTGTTTCAGAGTGCTTCATACACATTAAAATTCACCAGAATATACAAAATTTGACTTGTTCTTTAAAAAAAAAAAATAATTCTGGGGGAGATCCCCCAGACCCCATAGTTTGATGTGAGTTTTCTTTGTTTCAGAGTGCTTCATACACATTAAAATTCACCAGAATATACAAAATTTGACTTGTTCTTTAAAAAAAAAAAATAATTCTGGGGGAGATCCCCCAGACCCCCATAGTTTGAAGTGAGTTTTCTTTGTTTCAGAGTGCTTCATACCCATTAAAATTCACCAGAATATACAAAATTTGACTTGTTCTTTAAAAAAAAAAAATAATTCTGGGGGAGATCCCCCAGACCCCCATAGTTTGATGTGAGTTTTCTTTGTTTCAGAGTGCTTCATACACATTAAAATTCACCAGAATATACAAAATTTGACTTGCTCTTTAAAAAAAAAAAAAAATTCTGGGGGAGATCCCCCAGACCCCCATAGTTTGATGTGAGTTTTCTTTGTTTCAGAGTGCTTCATACACATTAAAATTCACCAGAATATACAAAATTTATCTTGCTCTTTAAAAAAAAAAACTAATTCTGGGGGAGATCCCCTAGACCCCATAGTTTGATGTGAGTTTTCTTTGTTTCAGAGTGCTTCATACACATTAAAATTCACCAGAATATACAAAATTTAACTTGCTCTTTAAAAAAAAAACAAATTCTGGGGGAGATCCCCCAGACCCCCATAGTTTGAAGTGAGTTTTCTTTGTTTCAGAGTGCTTCATACCCATTAAAATTCACCAGAATATGCAAAATTTGACTTGTTCTTTAAAAAAAAAAAATAATTCTGGGGGAGATCCCCCAGACCCCCATAGTTTGATGTGAGTTTTCTTTGTTTCAGAGTGCTTCATACACATTAAAATTCACCAGAATATACAAAATTTATCTTGCTCTTTAAAAAAAAAAACTAATTCTGGGGGAGATCCCCTAGACCCCCATAGTTTGATGTGAGTTTTCTTTGTTTCAGAGTGCTTCATACCCATTAAAATTCACCAGAATATACAAAATTTGACTTGTTCTTTAAAAAAAAAAAATAATTCTGGGGGAGATCCCCCAGACCCCCATAGTTTGATGTGAGTTTTCTTTGTTTCAGAGTGCTTCATACACATTAAAATTCACCAGAATATACAAAATTTGACTTGTTCTTTAAAAAAAAAAAATAATTCTGGGGGAGATCCCCCAGACCCCCATAGTTTGAAGTGAGTTTTCTTTGTTTCAGAGTGCTTCATACCCATTAAAATTCACCAGAATATACAAAATTTGACTTGTTCTTTAAAAAAAAAAAATAATTCTGGGGGAGATCCCCCAGACCCCCATAGTTTGATGTGAGTTTTCTTTGTTTCAGAGTGCTTCATACACATTAAAATTCACCAGAATATACAAAATTTAACTTGCTCTTTAAAAAAAAAACAAATTCTGGGGGAGATCCCCCAGACCCCCATAGTTTGAAGTGAGTTTTCTTTGTTTCAGAGTGCTTCATACCCATTAAAATTCACCAGAATATACAAAATTTGACTTGTTCTTTAAAAAAAAAAAAAAATTCTGGGGGAGATCCCCAGACCCCCATAGTTTGATGTGAGTTTTCTTTGTTTCAGAGTGCTTCATACACATTAAAATTCACCAGAATATACAAAATTTGACTTGTTCTTTAAAAAAAAAAACTAATTCTGGGGGAGATCCCCCAGACCCCCATAGTTTGATGTGAGTTTTCTTTGTTTCAGAGTGCTTCATACACATTAAAATTCACCAGAATATACAAAATTTATCTTGCTCTTTAAAAAAAAAAACTAATTCTGGGGGAGATCCCCTAGACCCCCATAGTTTGATGTGAGTTTTCTTTGTTTCAGAGTGCTTCATATACATTAAAATTCACCAGAATATACAAAATTTAACTTGCTCTTTAAAAAAAAAACAAATTCTGGGGGAGATCCCCCAGACCCCCATAGTTTGAAGTGAGTTTTCTTTGTTTCAGAGGGCTTCATACCGATTACATTTCACCAGAATATACAAAATTTAACTTGCTCTTTAAAAAAAAAAACAAATTCTGGGGGAGATCCCCCAGACCCCCATAGCTTGAAGTGAGTTTTCTTTATTTCAGAGGGCTTCATACCCATTAAAATTCACCACAATATACAAAATTTGACTTGCTCTTTAAAAAAAAAAATGCTGTGGCAGATCCCCCAGACCCCCATAATTTGAATTGAGTTTTCTTTGTTTCAGAGGGCTTCATACCCTTAAAATTCACCAAAATATACAAAATTTGACTTGCTCTTTTAAGAAATTTCTGGGGGAGCACCCCTAGACCCCCCATAATCAATACTGTGTTTTTACTTAACAGTTTGAAGTGAGTTTTCTTTGTTTCAGAGGGCTTCATACCCATTAAAATTCACCAGAATATACAAAATTTGACTTGCTCTTTAAAAAAAAGAATTCTGGGGGAGCACCCCTAGACCCCCCATAATCAATACTGTGTTTTTACTTAACAGTTTGAAGTGAGTTTTCTTTGTTTCAGATTTGACCTGCTCTTTTAAAAAAAATTTGGGGGAGATCCCCCAGACCCCCATAGTTTGAAGTGAGTTTTCTTTTTTTCAGGGGGCTTCATACCCTTAAAATTCATCAGAATATACAAAATTTGACTTGGTCTTTAAAAAAAAAATTTTGGGGGAGCACCCCAGACCCCCAGCATCAAGACTACACCCCCCCACCACCCTTTTATGTACCTTTTTGTTCAGGTTTTGCATTCTTTTTATGCTTTGTCTGTCTCTCCTGAGGCTATTTAGAATAGATTTGTATACTGTGTAATGTGTTTATTGTATTTATTGAGGAAAAAAGAGTTTGTGCCCCCACTACGCCACATTTTAGGGAATTGCTGGCATTGAGTTTTGCCAGGAAAAAACTTCCGTCAGATGAAAATTTATTGCTTTAACCCATGCTCTAATTTTAAGTAATGTAATTCAGAATATTTAATTTTAATATTTAATCAATCAATCAATCAATTTTTTTATATAGCGCCAAATCACAACAAACAGTTGCCCCAAGGCGCTTTATATTGTAAGGCAAGGCCATACAATAATTATGTAAAACCCCAACGGTCAAAACGACCCCCTGTGAGCAAGCACTTGGCTACAGTGGGAAGGAAAAACTCCCTTTTAACAGGAAGAAACCTCCAGCAGAACCAGGCTCAGGGAGGGGCAGTCTTCTGCTGGGACTGGTTGGGGCTGAGGGAGAGAACCAGGAAAAAGACATGCTGTGGAGGGGAGCAGAGATCGATCACTAATGATTAAATGCAGAGTGGTGCATACAGAGCAAAAAGAGAAAGAAACAATGCATCATGGGAACCCCCCAGCAGTCTACGTCTATAGCAGCATAACTAAGGGATGGTTCAGGGTCACCTGATCCGGCCCTAACTATAAGCTTTAGCAAAAAGGAAAGTTTTAAGCCTAATCTTAAAAGTAGAGAGGGTGTCTGTCTCCCTGATCTGAATTGGGAGCTGGTTCCACAGGAGAGGAGCCTGAAAGCTGAAGGCTCTGCCTCCCATTCTACTCTTACAAACCCTAGGAACTACAAGTAAGCCTGCAGTCTGAGAGTGAAGCGCTCTATTGGGGTGATATGGTACTACAAGGTCCCTAAGATAAGATGGGACCTGATTATTCAAAACCTTATAAGTAAGAAGAATAATTTTAAATTCTATTCTAGAATTAACAGGAAGCCAATGAAGAGAGGCCAATATGGGTGAGATATGCTCTCTCCTTCTAGTCCCCGTCAGTACTCTAGCTGCAGCATTTTTAATTAACTGAAGGCTTTTTAGGGAACTTTTAGGACAACCTGATAATAATGAATTACAATAGTCCAGCCTAGAGGAAATAAATGCATGAATTAGTTTTTCAGCATCACTCTGAGACAAGACCTTTCTGATTTTAGAGATATTGCGTAAATGCAAAAAAGCAGTCCTACATATTTGTTTAATATGCGCTTTGAATGACATATCCTGATCAAAAATGACTCCAAGATTTCTCACAGTATTACTAGAGGTCAGGGTAATGCCATCCAGAGTAAGGATCTGGTTAGACACCATGTTTCTAAGATTTGTGGGGCCAAGTACAATAACTTCAGTTTTATCTGAGTTTAAAAGCAGGAAATTAGAGGTCATCCATGTCTTTATGTCTGTAAGACAATCCTGCAGTTTAGCTAATTGGTGTGTGTCCTCTGGCTTCATGGATAGATAAAGCTGGGTATCATCTGCGTAACAATGAAAATTTAAGCAATACCGTCTAATAATACTGCCTAAGGGAAGCATGTATAAAGTGAATAAAATTGGTCCTAGCACAGAACCTTGTGGAACTCCATAATTAACTTTAGTCTGTGAAGAAGATTCCCCATTTACATGAACAAATTGTAATCTATTAGACAAATATGATTCAAACCACCGCAGCGCAGTGCCTTTAATACCTATGGCATGCTCTAATCTCTGTAATAAAATTTTATGGTCAACAGTATCAAAAGCAGCACTGAGGTCTAACAGAACAAGCACAGAGATGAGTCCACTGTCCGAGGCCATAAGAAGATCATTTGTAACCTTCACTAATGCTGTTTCTGTACTATGATGACTTCTAAAACCTGACTGAAACTCTTCAAATAGACCATTCCTCTGCAGATGATCAGTTAGCTGTTTTACAACTACCCTTTCAAGAATTTTTGAGAGAAAAGGAAGGTTGGAGATTGGCCTATAATTAGCTAAGATAGCTGGGTCAAGTGATGGCTTTTTAAGTAATGGTTTAATTACTGCCACCTTAAAAGCCTGTGGTACATAGCTAACTAACAAAGATAGATTGATCATATTTAAGATCGAAGCATTAAATAATGGTAGGGCTTCCTTGAGCAGCCTGGTAGGAATGGGGTCTAATAAACATGTTGATGGTTTAACATGATAAACATGAGTGAATTTAATCACAGTTTTGTTCTTTGGCAGGATACACATCGAAAGGAGATACTTCTGCTAAAACAGGGGATAGACAACTTGATAGATACCCAGAACCAGCAAATCAAGGCAGTCCACCATCTGTTTCACCTGGAAAAACATAGAAGAAAGATAAGATAAGATAAGATAAAACTCCATGTCGTAAATTCCGACTCTTTCTGAATTGGAAACTATGTAGAAACTTTACATCTTTCTGCAGAACCCAACTTTTTAATTGCCTCAAGTTATTAGATGATCAATCTTGTTTTTACTTGTTGAATAAAACAGGTATAACGTTTGTCTAATTTAAAGAATGACTTTTTTTTATCAATACTAGACAAATGATAATGCTAGTTTTTGTATTTAACATATTTTGAAAGCATCTAACATCGTACAGTCTGTGTATGCACACACAAAAAACATGACAAATTTACACAATTCCAACCCAAGGCATGATGCCGCCAAGACAGCAAGGAGCCAACAATAAGTAATGAACAGACTGATTAATATTTTACTAATATTACTAACTAATATACTAACTAATATTTTTGTAAAATCATGGGATACACTGGGAGAAAAAAAGAATTGTTGGACAGACATCACAGTTCTTTTAGTTGTAATGCTTAAAATGAATTATGAAAATCCAAATTAACATCTGTTAATTCATGTGATTATCAATTTTGTTTTCTCTATTTCAGTGTAGTTCACACAAAATTGGTTAGCATTAAAGAGCAGTCACATGGTTTATCAGAGTTTATGATATTTACAAGTTTTTCAATATTTTGAAAGCATCTTTGCTGTTGAAAAAACTACACCCTCCCAACACACACACACACACACACACACACACACACACACACACACACACACACACACACACACACACACACACACACACACACACACACACACACACACAAAAGCAAAGCAGCTTCTTCTGATGTTGTCCAACCTAAGGTCTTGACATAAATAAAGCTTTATTCAGTTTCTCAACAGGATAAATCTGTGATTGTCTGGATTAATCTTTACGACTCATTGGAAATTAAAATCAGATCATTTATTGCACACAGTTTACATTGGATATATCAGTGAGTGTATGTCGTGAGCAGCAGCGAAGACATAATCCCTTTATTCTACAGTGTTCTGGACAGGCGAACAGTTTTCAGGACTCGGACTGCTGCTCGATGAAAACGTGGCGAGAGAGGAAATCAGATTTGGAAAGGTTTACTACCTGTGCCAGGTCTCAACAAACACTGCAAGCCTGATGTACAAATAGAAACTGAAGTTCTGTTTCTTCACTCTGGGATCCTACCAGTGCAACCAATCAAATTAAACCAACAACCCTTCCACATTATCTCTTACCTGTCTTTGTATTTATCAGGTATCCCCACAATGTGAAATGCAATGACAAGCGAGGGCTTTCAGGGTGAAGATTTTCATGAATTCCATGTCAGTGTTTACATTTAAACAAGGAAAGTGTCAGACATCAGGCTGTGCACTGTCTATACTGTTTGTATAAGGTCATTTTCTGCAGTGGAAGAGGTAGTACAAGGTTTGGATTTAAACCTGTTGCTCCGGCATGGTCTTGATAGCATTTGGCAAATATATACGAGGTCTGTCAATAAAGTAACGGTCCTTTTTATTTTTTTCAAAAACTATATGGATTTCATTCATATGTTTTATGTCAGACAAGCTTGAACCCTCGTGCGCATGCGTGAGTTTTTCCACGCCTGTCGGTTATGTCATTCGCCTGTGAGCACAACTTGGGAAGGAGTGGTCCTGCCCCCTTGTCAGATTTTCATTGTCTGGAAATGGCGGAATGAAAAGGACTTTTTTTCCATCAGAATTTTTTCAGAAGCTGTTAGAGACTGGCACCTGGAAACCATTCGAAAAATTTATCTGGCTTTCGGTGAAAATTTTACGTGCTTCACAGAGAATAAGGACTGTAACTACAGCTTTAAGGACCCCTTTAAGGACGCTCGGCGCGCTGTGCTCCGAGCTGCGACGACGCGGCACAAGCCACCGGACCATTTCTAAACGGATGGCTCTGTGGATACGAGACCGTTGTGTGCTCTTTCTCTGGTTATCACAAGAGCTGGACATCAGCCATTTTCTGGCAGATTTCACTTTTAACAAGAGATTTTGTCATGGAAAGCCGCGCGGAGGCTTCGCGCGTAAAGACTGATTCGCTTTGGAAGCGAGACAAAGGAACACCTCCGTTTCGGCGTGTCAGACGACAAGTTGGGACATGTCTATCTCGGCATTCAATGCTTACCAGTCCAGTAAGTATCAGAGAAATTGTGGAAAGCTGGACATGTCCAAACTTGTCCTCTGACACGCCGAAACGGAGGTGTCCATTGTCTCACTTCCAAAGCAAATCGGTCGTTACGCACGAAGCCTCCGCACAGCTTTCCATGACAAAATCTCTTGTAAAAAGTGAAATCTGCCAGAAAATGGCTGATATCCAGCTCTTGTGATAACCAGAGAAAGAGCACACGACGGTCTCGTATCCACAGAGCCATCAGCTTAGAAATGGTCTGGTGGCTTGTGCCGCATCGTCGCAGCTCAGAACGCGGCGCGCCAACCGTCCTTAAAGGGGTCCTTAAAGCTGTAGTTACAGTCCTTATTCTCTGTGAAGCCCGTAAAATTTTCACCGAAAGCCAGATAAATTTTTCGAATGGTTTCCAGGTGCCAGTCTCTAACAGCTTCTGAAAAAATTCTGATGGAAAAGTCATTTTTATTCCGCCATTTCCAGACAATGAAAATCCAACGAGGGGGCGGGACCACTCCTTCCCAAGGCGTGCTCACAGGCGAATGACGTCACCGACAGGCGTGGAAAAACTCACGCATGCGCACAAGGGTTCAAGCATGTCTGACGTTAAAACATATGAATGAAATCCATATAGTTTAAAAAATAAAAATAAAAAGGGCCGTTACGTTATTGACAGACCTTGTATATATATATATATATATATATATATATATATATATATATATATATATATATATATATATATATATATATATATATATATATACAGTGAGGAAAATAAGTATTTGAACACCCTGCAATTTTGCAAGTTCTCCCACTTAGAAATCATGGAGGGGTCTGAAATTTTCATCTTAGGTGCATGTCCACTGTGAGAGACATAATCTAAAAAAAAAAAAAATAATCCTGAAATCACAATGTATGATTTATTAATAATTTATTTGTATGTTACTGCTGCAAATAAGTATTTGAACACCTGTGAAAATCAATGTTAATATTTGCTACAGTAGCCTTTGTTTGCAATTGCAGAGGTCAAACGGTTCGTGTAGTTTTTCATCAGGTTTTCACACACTGCAGCAGGGTTTTTGGTCCACTCCTCCATACAGATCTTCTCTAGATCTTTCAGGTTTGGAGTTTCAGCTCCCTCCAAAGATTTTCTATTGAGTTCAGGTCTGGAGACTGGCCAGGCCACTCCAGGACCTTGAAATGCTTCTTACGGAGCCCCTCCTTAGTTGCCCTGGCTGTGTGTTTGGGGTCATTGTCATGCTGGAAGACCCAGCCATGACCTATCTTCAATGCTCTTACTGAGGGAAGGAGGTTGTTTGCTAAGGGCCCTGTCCCACTGGCATTTAGGAGGATTTGCGGATGGAATGAGCACAAAAGTGGCCCACATCCGCCAAACAACCGCAATAACCGTGTAACATTCCTGTATGAGTCGGCCGCCATCCGAACACGTCCGTGATCATCCGCAGAGGCACGCATGTCCGCAGCCAGGATTTTTGAGCGGCTCAAAAGCATTTCATGTTTGCTATAAATTTAAGCCTTTATAACTGAAATTTAAAGGTGGTGTCCAGTTTGATTTTTGATTTTTTTTATTTTTACAAAAATTTATGAAATTGACTTTCTGTTGACATCTAGTCATTGTAAAATACCATTAATTTCTGTGGTGCAGAGCAAAATTACAGCTAATTTTATTGTGAGTAAACTATTTGGTGGGGGAGGGGGGATTTTGGATAATAACAATATTTAAGTCATCATTATCCCATTTACTATGAAAAATAAAAGGCTTTAATATATTGCAAAGAAAAAGTCATGTGACTGATGATGTCACAAAGAGAGATCAACCCCTTTATGACATTTGAGGATAACAAAGACAAAAACTTTCATGTAATGCATTTAGTTTAAGTCAGACATCCACAGAGAGAGCAGACAACGGTTTTAGTCAACAACTATTTTCTGCACTCAACCCAAAACACAGTAAGTTATAGTTAGCATTATAGATACAGGTAGCATATATGTATTTAATGTGTGCTATAAATTTAAGCATTTTTAACTGAAATTTAAAGGTGGAGTCCACTTTGATTCTTTTAACAAAGTAAACAGGTTGTCCTAAAAGTTCCCTGAAAAGCCTTCAGTTAATTCAAAATGCTGCAGCTAGAGTACTGACGGGGACTAGAAGGAGAGAGCATATCTCACCCATATTGGCCTCTCTTCATTGGCTTCCTGTTAATTCTAGAATAGAATTTAAAATTCTTCTTCTTACTTATAAGGTTTTGAATAATCAGGTCCCATCTTATCTTAGGGACCTCATAGTACCATATCACTCCAATAGAGCGCTTCGCTCTCAGACTGCAGGCTTACTTGTAGTTCCTAGGGTTTGTAAGAGTAGAATGGGAGGCAGAGCCTTCAGCTTTCAGGCTCCTCTCCTGTGGAACCAGCTCCCAATTCAGATCAGGGAGACAGACACCCTCTCTACTTTTAAGATTAGGCTTAAAACTTTCCTTTTTGCTAAAGCTTATAGTTAGGGCTGGATCAGGTGACCCTGAACCATCCCTTAGTTATGCTGCTATAGACGTAGACTGCTGGGGGGTTCCCATGATGCACTGTTTCTTTCTCTTTTTGCTCTGTATGCACCACTCTGCATTTAATCATTAGTGATCGATCTCTGCTCCCCTCCACAGCATGTCTTTTTCCTGGTTCTCTCCCTCAGCCCCAACCAGTCCCAGCAGAAGACTGCCCCTCCCTGAGCCTGGTTCTGCTGGAGGTTTCTTCCTGTTAAAAAGGAGTTTTTCCTTCCCACTGTCGCTCACAGGGGGTCGTTTTGACCGTTGGGGTTTTTACGTAATTATTGTATGGCCTTGCCTTACAATATAAAGCGCCTTGGGGCAACTGTTTGTTGTGATTTGGCGCTATATAAATAAAATTGATTGATTGATTAACAAAAATGGATGAAATTTAGGTACTTTCTGTTGTCATCTAGTCACTGTAAAATACCTTTAATTTCTGTGGTACACAGCAAAATTACAGCTAATTTTATTGTGTGTAAACTATTTGGTGGTGGGGGGGCAATTTTTGGACAGTAACAATAATTTAAGTTGTCATTATCACATTTACTATAAAAAAAATAAAAAGCTTCAATATACTGCAAAGAAAAAGTCATGTGACACTCATGATGTCACAAAGAGAGATCCCCCCCCTTTATGACATTTGAGGAGAACAAAGAAAAACTTTCATGTAATGCATTTAGTTTAAGTCAGACATCCACAGAGAGAGCAGACAACTATAAAAGCTATGCTATAAATTTAAGCCTTTATAACTGAAATTTAAAGGTGGAGTCCACTTTGATTTTTTTTTTTTTTTTTTTTTTTTACAAAATTTGATGAAATTTACTTTCTGTTGACATTTCGTCACTGTAAAATACCTTTAATTTCTGTGGTACACAGCAAAATTACAGCTAATTTTATTGTGAGTAAACTATTTGGTGGGGGGGCAATTTTTTGACAATAACAATAATTTAAGTTGTCATTATCACATTTACTATAAAAAATTTAAGGCTTCAATATACTGCAAAGAGAAAAAATCATGTGTCAGTGATGATGTCACAAAGAGAGATCACCAACCTATGTGACATTTGAGGATAACAAAGACAAAAACTTTCATGTAATGCATTTAGTTTAAGTCAGACATCCACAGAGAGAGCAGACAATGGTTTTAGTCAACAACTATTTTCTGCACTGAACCCAAAACACAGTAAGTTATACTTCGCATTATCGTTGCAGTTAGCATTCATGTATTTCATGTTTGCGATAAATTTAAGCCTTTATAATTAAAATTTAAAGGTGGAGTCCAGTTAGATTTTTATTTTTTTTATAACAATTGATGAAATTCACTTTCTGTTGACATCTAGTCACTGTAAAATACCTTTAATTTCTGTGGTATACAGCAAAATTACAGCTAATTTTATTGTGAGTAAACTATTTGGCGGGGGGGGGGGGGGGCAATTTTTGGACAGTAACAATAATTTAAGTTGTCATTATCATATTTACTATAAAACTTTAAGGATTCAAGAGAAAAAGTCAGGTGACAGTGATGATGTCACAAAGAGAGATCACCCCCCTTTATGACATTTGAGGATAACAAAGACAAAAACTTTCATGTAATGCATTTAGTTTAAGTCAGACATCCACAGAGAGAGCAGACAACTGTTTTAGTCAACAACTATTTTCTGTACTGAACCCAGAACACATTAAGTTATAGTTAGCATTATAGCTACAGTTAGCATTTATGTATGTCATGTGTGCTATAAATTTAAGCATTTTTAACTGAAATTTAAAGGTGGTTGTTATGTGTCAACGCGGGTTGAGGAGCGGACCTGCGTCAGATGGAACCCAGCGCTACAAATAACCAGAAAAGCGGTTCCAAAAACAATATATTTATTACACCCACTGTGCATAAAAGGTGTAAAAACAAAAACAGCGTCCCTCTGGTGGAGTGACTGTTGGCACGCTCTCCAGCGCCCGCAAGGATCAAAGCCCGGCGCTCCTGGACTCACTACCACCGCCAAACACCCCCCAGGTGGACACAACAAACCGACTCTGTGAAGCAAAGAAGAGGTGAGGTAAGTCAGCAGTTACAACAATATCTTTCAAAAGACACACACTATCAGCAACACATTCAGGTCTGTATCTTTTTTAACTTTATGCAAATGAGCAGCTTCTCACAACAGGTGGAGGATCACTTATCCGCACGCCACAGCAGTGAGAAGCAAGCTGCACAATTCTCATCACAATTCAAGTATACTGTGTAACAAAACACCAAGTTACTATCAACAATTAATCAAACACTTAATTACCTTTAATGTGTGCTGACAGCATGTGTCCTCACCCTTCCCTGCTTCACGGGCTCAATGTGTCAAACCCAGGCACGGTCCTCAGCATCTCACAAACGAACATCACAAGGTCGAGTTCCCGGCAGTTCTGCTTGAATCACACATGACTTAAATGCAGAACGCCATCCAATTATCTGCTTCAGCTGAAAGTCTTCAAGGTTGCATGTGAGCACCAGTCACAGGTGCTGCACATGATGTTGATGAGGGTGAGGACTCTTCAGCCAGCACCTTCTCCACAGACAAATCAGTTTCCATGCCACCTGAAGAGCAAAGAAAAGAAAAGAACACCAAAATATCCAGCCACACCCCCCAACACACAACAGTGGTGTCCACTTTGATTTCTTTACAAATTTGATGAAATTGACTTTCTGTTGACATCTAGTCACTGTAAACTACAATTAATTTCTGTGGTACACAGCAAAATTAAAGCTAATTTTATTGTGAGTAAACTATTTGGCGGTGGGGGGGGGGGGGGGGCATTTTTGGAAAGTAACAATAATTTAAGTCGTCATTATCACATTTACTATAAAAAAAATGTATGGCTTCAGTATACTGCAAAGAAAAAGTCATGTGCCAGTGATGATGTCACAAAGAGAGATCACCCCCCTTTATGACATTTGAGGATAACAAAGACAAAAACTTTCATGTAATGCATGTAGTTTAAGTCAGACATCCACAGAGAGAGCAGACAATGGTTTTAGTCAACAACTATTTTCTGCACTCAACCCAAAACACAGTAAGTTATAGTTAGCATTCTAGTTACAGTTAGCATTTATGTATTTCATGTGTGCTATAAATGTAAGCATTTTTAACTGAAATGTAAAGGTGGAGTCCAATTTGATTTTTTATTTTTTTTTTTTTTTATAAAAATTGATGAAATTGACTTCTAGTCACTGTAAAATACCATTAATTTCTGTGGTACACAGCAAAATTAAAGCTAATTTTATTGTGAGTAAACTATTTGGTGGTGGGGGGGGAGGGGGGGCATTTTTGGAAAGTAACAATAATTTAAGTTGTCATTATCACATTTACTATAAAAAATCCAAGGCTTCAATATACTGCAAAGAGAAAAAGTCATGTGACAGTGATGATGTCACAAAGAGAGATCACCCCCCTTTATGACATTTGAGGATAACAAAGACAAAAAGTTTCATGTAATACATTTAGTTTAAGTCAGACATCCACAAAGAGAGCAGACAAATATTTTACTCAACAACTATTTTCTCCACTGAACCCAGAACTCAGTAAGTTATATTTAGCATTATAATTATAGTTAGCATTATAGTTACAGTTAGCATTCATGTATTTCATGTGTGCTGTAAATTTAACCCTTTATAACTGAAATTTAAAGGTGGAGTCCACTTTGATTTTTTTAACATATATTGATGAAATTGACTTTCTGTTGACATCTCTTCACTGTAAAATACCTTTAATTTCTCTGCTACACAGCAAAATTACAGCTAATTTTATTGTGAGTAAACTACTTGGGGGGGGGGGGGGGGTGTCAATTTTTGGACAATAACAATAATTTAAGTTGTCATTATCACATTTACTATAAAAATGTGCTTTAATGCTTCAATATACTGCAAAGAGAAAAAGTCATGTGACAGTGATGATGTTGCATTATAGGTCGCATTATAGTTACAGTTAGCATTTATGTATTTCATGTTTGCGATAAATTTAAGCCTTTATAACTGAAATTTAAAGGTGGAGTCCAGTTTGATTTTTTATTTTTTTTATAAAAATTGATATAATTGACTTCTAGTCACTGTAAAATACCTTTAATTTCTGTGGTACACAGCAAAATTACAGCTAATTTTATTGTGAGTAAACTATTTGACGGGGGAGGGGACAATTTTTGGACAGTAACAATAATTTAAGTTGTCATTATCACATTTACTATAAAAAATTTAAGGATTCAATATACTGCAAAGAGAAAAAGTCATGTGACAGTGATGATGTCACAAAGAGAGATCACCCCCCTTTATGACATTTGAGGATAACAAAGATAAAAACTTTCATGTAATGCATTCAGTTTAAGTCAGACATCCACAGAGAGAGCAGACAACTGTTTTAGTCAAAAACTATTTTCTGTACTGAACCCAGAACACAGTAAGTTAAAGTTAGCATTATAGATACAGTTAGCATTTATGTGTTTCACTTGTGCTATGAATTTAAGCATTTTTAACTGAAATTTAAAGGTGGAGTCCACTTTGATTTCTTTACAAAAATTGATGAAATTGACTTTCTGTTGACATCTAGTCACTGTAAAATACCATTAATTTCTGTGGTACACAGCAAAATTACAGCTAATTTTAATGTGAGTAAACTATTTGGTGGGGTGGGAGTGGGGGCGGTGGCAATTTTTGGACAATAACAATAATTTAAGTCATCATTATCACATTTACTATAAAAAATAAAAGGCTTTAATATATTGCAAAGAAAAAGTCATGTGACAGTGATGATGTCACAAAGAGAGATCACCCCCCTTCATGACATTTGAGGATAATAAAGACAAAAACTTTCATGTAATGCATTTAGTTTAAGTCAGACATCCACAGAAAGAGCAGACAATGATTTAGTCAACAACTATTTTCTGCACTCAACCCAAAAAACAGTAAGTTATAGTTAGTATTATAGATACAGTTAGCATTTATGTGTTTCACTTGTGCTATGAATTTAAGCATTTTTAACTGAAATTTAAAGGTGGAGTCCACTTTGATTTCTTTACAAAAATTGATGAAATTGACTTTCTGTTGACATCTAGTCACTGTAAAATACCATTAATTTCTGTGGTACACAGCAAAATTACAGCTAATTTTAATGTGAGTAAACTATTTGGTGGGGTGGAAGTGGACAATAACAATAATTTAAGTCATCATTATCACATTTACTATAAAAAATAAAAGGCTTTCATATATTGCAAAGAAAAAGTCATGTGACAGTGATGATGTCACAAAGAGAGATCACCCCCCTTTATGACATTTGAGGATAATAAAGACAAAAACTTTCATGTAATGCATTTAGTTTAAGTCAGACATCCACAGAGAGAGCAGACAACGGTTTTAGTCAACAACTATTTTCTGCACTGATCCCAGAACACAGTAAGTTATAGTTAGCATTATAGTTACAGTTAGCATTTATATATTTCATGTGTGCTATAAATTTAAGCCTTTATAACGGAAATTTAAAGGTGGAGTCCACTTTGATTTTTTTAACATATATTGATGAAATTTAGCTACTTTCTGTTGTCATCTAGTCACTGTAAAATACCATTAATTTCTGTGGCACACAGCAAAATTACAGCTAATTTTATTGTGAGTAAACTATTTGGTGGGGGGGGGGGGGGGGTGTGTGGCAATTTTTGGACAATAACAATAATTTAAGTTGTCATTATCACATTTACTAAAAAAAATTCAAGGCTTCAATATGCTGTAAAGACAAAAAGTCATGTGACAGTGATGATGTCACAAAGAGGGATCACCCACCTTTATGACATCTGAGGATAACAAAGACAAAAACTTTCATGTAATGCATTTAGTTTAAGTCAGGCATCCATAGAAAGAGCAGACAACTGTTTTAGTCAACAACTATTTTCTGCACTGATCCCAGAACACAGTAAGTTACAGTTAGCATTACAGTTACAGTTAGCATTTATGTATTTCATGTGTGCTATAAATTTAAGCCTTTATAACTGAAATTTAAAGGTGGAGTCCACTTTGATTTTTTGAACATATACTGATTAAATTTAGCTACTTTCTGTAGTCATCTAGTCACTGTAAAATAGCTTTAATTTCTGTGGTACACAGCAAAATTACAGCTAATTTTTTTGTGAGTAAACTATTTGGCAGGGGCGGGGGGCAATTTTTGGACAATAACAACAATTTAAGTTGTCATTATCACATTTACTATAAAAAAAAAAAAATCCAAGGCTTCAATATACTGCAAAGAGAAAAAGTCATGTGACAGTGATGATGTCACAAAGAGAGATCACCCCCCTTTATGACATTTGAGGATAACAAAGACAAAAACTTTCATGTAATGCATTTAGTTTAAGTCAGACATCCACAGAGAGAGCAGACAATGGTTTTAGTCAACAACTATTTTCTGCACTTAACCCAGAACATAGTAAGTTATAGTTAGCATTATAGCTACATTTAGCATTTATGTATTTCATGTGTGCTATAAATGTAAGCATTTTTAACTGAAATTTAAAGGTGGTCTCCACTTTGATTTCTTTACAAATTTTATAAAATTGACTTTCTTTTGACATCTCATCACTGTAAAATACCATTGATTTCTGTGGTGCAGAGCAAAATTACAGCTAATTTTATTGAGTAAACTATTTTGTGGGGGGGGAGGGGGGATTTATGGACAATAACAATAATTTAAGTCGTCATTATCCCATTTACTATAAAAAATAAAAGGCTTTAACATGTTGCAAAGAAAAAGTCATGTGACAGTGAGAGCAGCCAACTGTTTTACTCAACAACTATTTTCTGCACTTAACCAGAACACAGTAAGTCATAGTTAGCATTATAGATACAGTTAGCATTTATGTATTTCATGTGTGCTATAAATTTAAGCATTTTTAACTGAAATTTAAAGGTGGAGTCCACTTTGATTCTTTTAGCAAAAATGGATGAAATTTAGCTACTTTCTGTTGTCATCTAGTCACTGTAAAATAGCTTTAATTTCTGTGGTACACAGCAAAATTACAGCTAATTTTTTTGTGAGTAAACTATTTGGCAGGGGCGGGGGGCAAATTTTGGACAATAACAACAATTTAAGTTGTCATTATCACATTTACTATAAAAAAAATCCAAGGCTTCAATATACTGCAAAGAGAAAAAGTCATGTGACAGTGATGATGTCACAAAGAGAGATCACCCCCCTTTATGACATTTGAGGATAACAAAGACAAAAACTTTCATGTAATGCATTTAGTTTAAGTCAGACATCCACAGAGAGAGCAGACAACTGTTTTAGTCAACAACTATTTTCTGCACTGAACCCAAAACACAGTAAGTTATACTTAGTTAATCATTTTTAACTGAAATTTAAAGGTGGAGTCCACTTTGATTTTTTTTTTTACAAAAATTGTTGAAATTTAGCTACTTTCTGTTGTCATCTAGTCACTGTAAAATACCATTAATTTCTGTGGTACACAGAAAAATTACAGCTAATTTTAATGTGAGTAAACTATTTGGCGGGGGGGGGGGGGGGGGAGTAATTTTTGGACAGTAACAATAATTTAAGGCGCTTCACACAGGTAAGGTCTAACCTCACCCCCTTTATGACCTTTGAGGATAATAAAGACAAAAACTTTCATTTAATGCATTTAGTTTAAGTCAGACATCCACAGAGAGAGCAGACAATGGTTTTAATCAACAACTATTTTCTGCATTGAACCAAAAAACACAGTAAGTTACAGTTAGCATTATAGATATAGTTAGCATTTATGTATTTCATGTGTGCTATAAATTTAAGTATTTATAACTAAAATTTAAAGGTGGAGTCCAGTTTGATTTGTTATCAAAACTGATGAAATTTACTTTCTGTTGTCATCTAGTCACATTAATTTCTGTGGTACACAACAAAATTACAAGTAATTTTAATGTGAGTAAACTATTTGTCGGGGGGTGTGGGGGCAATTTTTGGACAATAACAATAATTTATGTCATCATTATCACATTTAGTATAAAAAATAAAGGCCTTTAATATATTGCAAAGAAAAAGTCATGTGACAGTGATGATGTCACAAAGAGCGATCACCCCCCCTTTATGACATTTGAGGATAACAAAGACAAAAACTTTCATGTAATGCATGAACATTAACATGAACAGGACATGTTGTGACATGTCCAGCTCGTCCACAATTTCTTGGATAGTCACACGACTGAAAAGCCACCGAAAGCCGTCTGAATCTTCCGAATGGTGCAAGAGCTGGGCATGTCACAACATGTCCTGTGAGGCTTCTACACGGTGGTGCTTTTGCTGCGCCATCAGCTTCGTGCCGATGAATTTCGCTGCAACTCTTTTCATGGCCAAATCTTCTGTCACAGTGGAATGTGCTGAAAAAGTGCTGATGTCCACCTCTTCCACAATTTCTCGGATAGTCACACGACGGTCCCACATTACCACAGCGTTCACTTTGGAAATGATCTGGTCATTTCAGCGTGTTGATGGCCGCCCGGAGCGCAGCGTGCTCTCCACCGTTGTGCGGCCATCTTTAAACCGGTTGTACCGCTCCTTAATCTGTGTGACGCCCATAGCATTGTCACCGTAAGCCATCTGAATAATCTGAATAGTTTCCACCTGGCTGTCGCCCAGTTTCTGGCAAAATTTGATGCGGTCGCGCTGCTCCAATCGTTCTGCCATTTCCTTGCAAAGAAAAAACGACGAGCGACTCCACCCATCCTCACACAAAGGCTGCTTACAAGCAAATGAGGCAAGCGACAGGCGTGAAAAAAATCACGCATGCGCACGAAGGTTCAAGCTTGGCTCATGCAAGCACACGTGATTCAAATCCATCAGGATTTTGAAAAAGATAAAAAAGGTCAGATACTTTTCTAACAGACCTCGTATGTGGCTGCTTATGCTTGGATGACAGCTGAGGTTTGTTTCATACTTATTTTCAGACTCAGATTTTGTAGTGCTGCGCCGCAGATCCACAGACTCAGATTTGTGTACACGAGCTCAGACCAGACGTGAGCTCTGTCGTGAGATTAGTCTTAGCCTCCGTTCATGTCCAAATTGATAAATACCGAAGTTTGCGTAAAAATGGTCAAACGCCCGTTTTCTGCCGTACGTTCGTTTGATAAATGAGGCCCATAGTGACACATGCACATTTTTGTTGGTGGACTTCCTGGGATGTACTAGGATTTTATACTACAATAACTGGGCTGCTTTTGTGCTTTACAAGATGCACATAATTTTTACATATTCTGTAAATTTAATGTGAATCCCATGATAAGACGTGAATATTTTGCAGAAAAGTAGGAATGTACGACTCAGTTTTAAGATTTCAGATTTATTTTGTGTTTTACTTGTTTTAACCTGTCTGACATAGATATGAGTTTGGGTTGTGTGGTTTTTAATAGGTGTTAAAGTGAATTATATATCATATTTGAAAAGAAATACAATAGGCTGGAGATGAAAAATATGACATACCGTGGAAATTTGGGTGTATGTGATACCTTGTGGAATGTGACCATTGATTGTTTTCCTTTTGTGGTGTCTTTTCTCTCATTTTTGTTTAGACATAGCTCTTTGAGTTTGTTTTTCCATTGAGAAGATGTTTCCTTGTAGCTTTTCTTTGCTTGTTTTTCATTATGTTTTCAGATGGAACCAGCTCCCAATTCAGATCAGGGAGACAGACACCCTCTCTACTTTTAAGATTAGGCTTAAAACTTTCCTTTTTGCTAAAGCTTATAGTTAGGGCTGGATCAGGTGACCCTGAACCATCCCTTAGTTATGCTGCTATAGACGTAGACTGCTGGGGGGTTCCCATGATGCACTGTTTCTTTCTCTTTTTGCTCTGTATGCACCACTCTGCATTTAATCATTAGTGATCGATCTCTGCTCCCCTCCACAGCATGTCTTTTTCCTGGTTCTCTCCCTCAGCCCCAACCAGTCCCAGCAGAAGACTGCCCCTCCCTGAGCCTGGTTCTGCTGGAGGTTTCTTCCTGTTAAAAGGGAGTTTTTCCTTCCCACTGTAGCCAAGTGCTTGCTCACAGGGGGTCGTTTTGACCGTTGGGGTTTTACATCATTATTGTATGGCCTTGCCTTACAATATAAAGCGCCTTGGGGCAACTGTTTGTTGTGATTTGGCGCTATATATAAAAAAAAATTGATTGATTGATTGATGCTGAATATGCATTTCATGTAAGGGTTTTGGTTTTTCAGGGTTTCCTTAGTTTCGGATTTGATGGTAGACATTGTGGATGGTTCCCCTTGTTTTTGGGTGGTTTGGATGAGGTGTGATGTGAGTGGTGGACGTCTTTTATTTTGCATTCTTTTTTCAGGGCAACTACCGAAGGGCACCTGGGGTCACTGTACTTCGTTTATTATTGATTTTGTGATTTTGCATGTTACCAGCGAGCTGTTCTTCTTAACCATACATTTGCTTGTATTTCACTTTTTTAGGGTAGACAACATGATTGACTGCTTGCTGTCATGGGTGGACAGCTGTTGTGTTTATTCTTGCTTGTGTGGACATCGAAAAAGCGTATTGGTCTGCCTATGGTGCCCATGGCGGGGTGTTGGGTATTTTCTCCTCCAAACATTCTTAAAACCTTTAACAAGACAAACAGAGTCAAGAAACACCAGTGAGACAGAAAGTCAAATTTAGCTCGCGAGGAGTGCAGACAGTCCGTACACGTAGTACCACTGAAAGCACTGGGGACTGCTGCGCATGCTCACTCTTTTTATTAGGAAAACCTACCCACATTGTGAAACTTGTCCTAAGGGGGGGGGGGTTCGCATGACAAGTTTCCTCCCGTAATACAAAACATCTCATGGCACGTATGCCAATGGTTGCAGCTGTGTGGAGAAACGGTTCCTTTTGTTTAATCATATCTTTGAAGGTCAGCACATCTCGTTCTTGCAGGCTCCTCTGTTTGCACTTATCATCTGTTCTACAAAAGCTTGGAGTGTCCTGTTTAAAACAGTAAGCATTTGTACAGCATAAGGTCAAAATAACCTCCATCTCTTCACTCCCAGTCGTTAGTGGCTACAGAAACAAAGTTGTGCTATCAGTGTAATAATAACAAGTACATTCTCAGGGTTACGTTAAGACAGGTGCAAAACAACTCAATAACATTTCATCAGAACAAAGACAAAGGAACAAATGTTTAACAGTGATAAAATATATATATATATAAAATCTTTAACATTTCCCTCCTGTTATCGCTTGTTAAACATATAGTAGGCATCACCTAGCTTAGCACTTCTTTTGAGATTTTCACTAAGAGGTTCATCATGGTATGTTCTACAGGCTTACACCCCAGAGGTTATGTCATCATTGTCATCATCATCGGTGTCTGGGTCATCATACTTCCATTGGTCTGGGTACAGGTCATGAGAGCCCTCTTCCTCCTCGTCGTCGTTTTGCCCCAGGAGTGGATATGAAGCTGGTCCCCCTCCTGGTCCTGGACCTATTGCTGTGGTTATCATTCTATTTGCAAGGCCTCGAAGACATGGAATACAACAACATCCACACAATGTTAGAATCACAGCAAATACTGCTATAGACACTAATAGTGAAGAAATCAAAGACCTCCATTTTCCCATCCCTTCCAGCCACCAATCCCAGCCTTCGGTGTTTACTCCACTGTGCTCTTTCATCTTCCTGTTCAACGTCCTCAGACCGTCGATGGCTTGAGTGAGGCTGCCATCTGCAGCTGTGTTGTTGGGAATGAATGTGCAGCATTGTTCTCCGTACATGGCACAAACACCTCCTTTCTCTGCCAACAACATATCCAGAGCAATACGGTTCTGGAAGGCCATAAGGGACGTGGCTTCTAACTGTGAATGGACAGCCTTAAATCCTTCCTCAGTCCAATTTCCTAATTTCTGCACATTGTAGTGGATGTAGTTTATTCTGTCTACGTTCTTATTAATTGAACACCACCAACAGATGGAGGATTCGAATCCAGCTGCTATTTGATCAACCAGTTTATACTCGTCAGGCACTCCTCTGGGGACTCCTATCGCATCAATATATGTTGGATCTCCCACTCCTTTCCAATCTCTTTTTACTCTATGTCTGGCTATGCCTTTCTGCCAGTCTACAGGAATAAGAGAGGCTGCATATGTCATAACGTCTTCAGGGGTCATGGGTATAGCTTTAACTGGTAACAATAATGATATTAATGCACAATAACCTGACACATTTCTTGGCAGTCTGTCAAAGATTCTGTTATCACCACACCACCACCATACATCACTCCTACTGACAGGTTTGAACGTGGAATAACTATGGACCACATCCTTACACCAGGCAGTGTGGTTTAAGCTACCCAAAGTCTTACTTGTCCCTGTCAAGTTTACACATGTATGGTTAGCATGCCCAACTTTGCTTGAAAATAAAGGTTTAAGCTTAGTCAATTTGGTCAATGGATAGATCTTGTCCCACTTAGAACAATTGTTGTTTGCTGCAATGTATGTCTGTGTCATTACAGTCAGCAGACAGTCTTTGGGTAATGCTGCCGGTATTACCTGTAATATAGGTCTGGGTCCCATACATACAACACAGTCCTTCTTTGTAGCTAGTCCTGCTTGTTCTGCCATTAAAAGCCAATTATTATTTTGTCCACTAATTCCTGTAGTTACTAGGAACCAGTCATCTGTTTTCATGTCTTTTGTATTTCTTATGGATGCACCCTTTGTCCTGCTGAGCTCAGTCATAACTGGTTGCTTTAATGTCTTGTTAGCTGTAGCCGTGATATTATCTTCACACAATATCAGGGAGAAGTAGGGGTCAGACCCTGTTTTGTGGACCCACAACAAAAACAACCAACATTCTGGATCCGGTGTTCCTGGTGGGATTATGGATTTGTTTTTTGTATCCACTGCAATCAGCAAGCTATCCTCTGTTTGATACATTTTGAGGAATTGGCTTTGGTACTTAGCCCACCCGGTTTGAGCCCAACTAGGCGTCCATCTGTCATACCTATCTGCCACCAAGGTCTCCCATCTCTTATCCTGTTGATCATTTGTCATATACCAATCATAGCCACTATACCATGATCCCTGTTGATCATCCTGTGTCCGTGTCAAGGATGTAAAAGGGACTTTGATTACTACTGAAGCATTTCGGGGAAAGCAGGCCTGTACACCAAATTGATTTGCTCTTTGTTTACTACATCGATGCCCTACAGGTATAAGTGGATTGGGGCCTTTGTCCTCTCTTTTTGGCCTATTCAGTTTGTTGATATGTCCCTTATTGTGTCCTGTGCTTATGGCTTTCAATAATAAGCCCAATCCGAAAAAGAAAAGTAGCATAATAAGGACTGTCCATGGGGTCCAGGGACCCTCGTTCTTTTTGTTTTTTACTTTCATCATTTCTACACACTACAGCACACCTATGTTCAGAACAGTGGTTTCTTAATGTCTTCTGCTAGCTTTCGTGTCTAACCTGGATCTTAACACCAAGCTCACACACTATTACTAGTCTTATCCTACTGCTCTTACTGTTTGTCTGTGTCTGCAGAAATTACTTTCTTACAGTGAGTTAAATGAATCCATGTACTTCTTTCCCCAATTTTCAAAGCTGTGGGTGTTGTGAGTAGTACTTGATGGGGCCCTTCCCACTTAGGTGAATGCCAGTGTTTTCTCTTGATGCTTCTTATCAACACCCAGTCTCCAGGTACCACTTTAGGGTCATCCTGTGGAGAAATGGGATCATCAGTATTTGAAACTCTCCCTCATTGTCTTTCTAACATCTTCCTCATGTAATCTGCCAAATTGGCTTCCTCAGGTACATCCCAAATTTGCCCATAATATGGCAATCGGTATTTTCTGCCAAACAATGTTTCATACGGTGTCAACCCCATGGTACTAGTTATGTTTATGTACATTTTTACTAAATCTACACAATGTGTCCATGGTCTGCCTGTTTCCTCCATTGTCTTCCTAAGTCTGTTTTTTACTGTCCCATTCATCCTTTCCACTAATCCGGTACTTTGTGGATGATAAGCACAGTGATTTTTGAGATTAATCTGTAGCGCTTCTCCTACGTATTGCACTATTGTATTAACAAAATGCGCTCCATTATCTGAATAGACTGTTTCTGGTATTCCAAATCGTGGAATGATGTCTTTGCACAATGCTTTAGCCACTGTAAGTGCATCTGCATGTTTTGTGGGGAACAATTCTACCCATTTTGAGAAGGCATCAATTATGACTAAACAAAATTCCTTCCCTTCATGTTTACTCAACTGTATATAATCCATATGAATCACTTGAAAGGGATATTGTGGTGTGGGGAATTTGCCTCTTTGGGGTCTCAAATTGCCTTGTGAGTTGTGTTTTGCACATGTCATGCATGCTCTACAATGCTGTTTTGCATATGCATCAAACCCATAAAGACAAAAAATAGATTGTAATTGCGATATCATACCCCCTGATGAGACATGCGTCACGCCATGGCTCATGATAGCTGCCCATTTAAACATATTTTTTGGCAATATGGGTTTCTTTTGTGGTCACAAGTACAAATCATTTGCATATGTAGCTCCTTTGTTTAACCACATTTGTTTTTCTTTTTCAGTTGCCTGCTGTTGCATGTCAGCAAGCAGTGTATGACCTAAATGCAAATCCGGAGAGGTTTCGTGTAGGAGAAAAATAGAAAAAGCTGCTGCTGCCTTTGCGGTTTTGTCAGCGAAATCATTTCCTTTTGAAACACTGTCAGAGCCTTTGGTGTGAGCCGCACATTTGATGATGTCACCATTCCACGCTCTTCCCACAGTTTTGCAAACACATGCACTGTGCTGAAAGCGTACTGGCTGTCTGTATAGATTGTTACAGCCTTTCCTTTAAATAAATGACAAGCTGCAGTTAGAGCTACTAATTCAGCTGCTTGCGCTGAGAATGATGATGGCAACGAAGTAGAATCCAATACTTCTGAAGTTGTGACAACAGCATATCCAGATTGTGTTTGTCCATAAGCATTTTTAGTGGAGGATCCATCCACATACACAATTGTACTGTGTGGGATGGGTGTATCCAAAAGATCAACACGGGCCTTCATACAGACAGTTGCTACATCAAGACAATTGTGCGGCTCACCATCCTCAGGTAAAGGTATCAATGTGGATGGATTCAATGTTGTACATCGCTCTACCGTAAGGTGTGGTTGTGATAATAGCAAGGACATGCACGAAAGATGTCTTGCTGGGGACAAAAAGCTCATGTTTGTCTGCAACAGAAGTGCAGAAACTGCATGTGGAACTTTCAATGTCAGCTGATGGAATAGAACAACATTACTGCTACTTTGAACAGCCATAGAGGCTGCAACAACAGCTTGTACGCATGATGGTAGAGCACTTGCCACTGCATCCAATTTAGATGAGTAGTAGGCAACTGGCCTTAATTTTGAGCCATACACTTGTACCAAAACACTAGTCATGAACTTATTCTTACAATCAACTGTTTGAATGAATGGTTTACTATAATCTGGTAGTGCCAAAACTGTGGATGACACTAATGTTTGTTTGACTTTTACAAAAGCTTCCTCAGCATCTTTGTTCCATTCCAGCACAGTTGACATTGAAATATCATCTTTGTACATCAAATCAGAAAGTGGACTAGTCAATTCTGCATAGCAGGGAATCCATGCCCTGCAGTAATTTGTCAGTCCAAGAAATGACATCATCTGTTTTTTGGTTTGTGGTTTTGGAGCGTGTAAAATTGCTTCCTTCCTGTCAGACAGGATCGTGCGCCCTGTGGCTGATAATTCATGTCCTAAATATTTTACTTTATCCCTACACAACTGAACTTTGCTTTTACTCACTTTGTGGCCATTATCAAATAAGAAACACAATAATGCTACTGTGTCAGTTATGCAGTTTTCTCGTGTGTCAGAGGCAATCAAAATGTCATCAACATACACTAATAGTTGGCTATCTGCCGGTGGAACAAAATTGGCTAAGCATGCTGACATGACTTGAGAATAAATAGTTGGGCTCTCTGCGTATCCCTGCGGTAATCTGGTAAATGTATATCGTTGTCCTTTAAAGGTAAAAGCAAACCAGAATTGACTATCTGGGTCCACTGGTACAGAGAAAAATGCATTACTGATATCTATTACAGAAAAACAACTAGAATTTGATCTCAATGAGTTTAACAGTGTGTGCGGATCTGGAACACATGGAGCTCTTTTTACTACAGCAGCATTTACAGCTCGGAGATCCTGCATCATTCTCCATCCTACTGAGGGCGGAGCCTTTTTTTTACAGGAAATATGGGTGTGTTACATGGTGAATCTGGACATGGTACTATAACTCCTGCTGTTAACAAATCCTCTATTACTGGTCTGATTCCTTCAATTGCATCAGGTTTCAATGGATACTGTCTTACACATGGTCTGTATTCTGTTCTTGGTCTTATAACTACAGATTGTGCATTTTTAATCGGTCCTACGTCTGAAGGACCTGTTGTCCACAATCCTGATGGTACTGAAGAAAGAAGATCATCTTCTTCAGGACTCAACTGAAACACTCAGGATTGTGAAGTGGACACATCAATATGTGTTCCTGCCTTCAATAACAGAGACACATTAACTGGGATTTTGTACAATTTTGTTGAAGGGCTGTACTCAGTGTGTGGTCCCACTTTGTCCCAATCAGTTACTGATAGTGCTGTCATGGTCATTACACCTAAATCTTGCCACTCAGCTAAATATGGTTTACAAAGTGATACATGTAGTGGCATGCCTGTGAGCCTTAATTTTAGAATATCTTCAGTGGCACCTGTTATAGTTATGACAGCTGTCAAATCTGCCATTGTCAGCTTCACAGGTGAAATATCTTTTAGTTTGTTTTCATAGTCACCATCAGGACCTGGAGTGTCTTTGTGCCACATTGTGACATGCAGGTCAGGTGGCGACATCTTTTGTCCAGGATGTTGCATAAACCCTTCGATATCTACGTGTGGTGATGGTATCATGTCAACAGCTGCTTTGATATCATCAGCATTCCATGTTCGATATACGAGCATGGTTGATCGGTGCCCTGAAGTTCCTGCACGAGGATTTGGTACTTCTGTCAAAGGATAGGTACCTTCCTGGTCACTGTGTTCCTCCATGGGAGGAGCTGTAGGCACTTTTGTTTGACTGCGTGTTTGTGGCTTTTCTTGTTTTTCACTTTTTACTTTAGGTCGCACCGCCATATCATACTGCGGTGGCGGCACATCATCATCCTCCGGTAGAGGAGGGTACAAATGCGTTGTTTCCGACGGTCCAGCCGTCGGTGGTTTCTGAGGTTGTTCAGGTTCTTTATGTTGAATTATTACATCTTCCTCTGCCTTACCTACCCCTTTCTTTTTCCTTGCTTTTTCCACCCTCCTCTTCTCTGCTCTGCGCCTCTTCCTCCCAAAATGCCACTAAGTCTGCTCCTATTTTCTGCTTCTTTTTCTCATCACCTTTATGTTCTTTTTCCAGCTTTTCCTTCAACTTCTGAATACTGGTCAAGTTTAGTCGTCCGTCAAAGTCATGTTTATTAATCCAGGTCTCCAATTTCTTTGTTGTCTTTGGATTTTTTGCTTCCATAAATTTCCAGTCGTCAGTTGATAAATTTTCTTTTTTTTTTAAGACGTCTGTCCCCCCATTTTTATTATTCTTCGTTATAATTTGGACTTCAGACGGGGGCACACCTAGGGTGTTCTAAATCTGAAGTTTTTCACTTTCTTTGGACGTGACAATTAACAGTCCATCGTGTGGTTGATTCCTTTCACCTCCCCGTAGGAAGCGGAATCACTTGCCTCTGCTTCCACACACACGGTTGTCACTTACGTTGTCCAAAGTATTACACTTTCACACTTTTATTCTCAAAACCAGTATTACTTCATATTTAAAACAGAGGAGTCCGTACCCTCCTTCCGGAATTTAACTACGTGCGTTCCTCGCAACCGTAGAGGAGTCCGCCCTCCTCGCGGAGTTTAACTGCTTTACATTAACAGACGATTCCACGCCATCGTTTACGGAGTTTAACTGTTTATGTGATCTACCGGTACGCGTATATAAACAGAGGAGTCCGCACCCTCCTTCGGAATTTAACTACGTGCGTTCCTCGCCATCGTAGAGGAGTCCGACCTCCTTACAGAGTTTAACTGTGTTTCATTAACAGACGATTCTGTATCATCGCTTGCGGAATTTAACTGTTTATGTGATCTGATCACCATTCACTCAGTACCGTTACAAAGAAATTCTACTCACTGACTCGACTTCCTGTCTGTCTTCTTCGGGAAAATCTCGTCAACCAGACGATGCCAACGGCGGTAGACAATTGCAGACACGATCAATCGATCGGACCTTGGCCAAGGATTTTCGTCTGGACTTGACGACCCCCGCCGGACACCTCCGGTATTGTTGAGATCCCGGACGTAGCCTCCAGTCAATGTTGGGTATTTTCTCCTCCAAACATTCTTAAAACCTTTAACAAGACAAACAGAGTCAAGAAACACCAGTGAGACAGAAAGTCAAATTTAGCTCGCGAGGAGTGCAGACAGTCCGTACACGTAGTACCACTGAAAGCACTGGGGACTGCTACGCATGCTCACTCTTTTTATTAGGAAAACCTACCCACATTGTGAAACTTGTCCTAAGGGGGGGGGGGGGGGGGGTTCGCATGACAAGTTTCCTCCCGTAATACAAAACATCTCATGGCACGTATGCCAATGGTTGCAGCTGTGTGGAGAAACGGTTCCTTTTGTTTAATCATATCTTTGAAGGTCAGCACATCTCGTTCTTGCAGGCTCCTCTGTTTGCACTTATCATCTGTTCTGCAAAAGCTTGGAGTGTCCTGTTTAAAACAGTAAGCATTTGTACAGCATAAGGTCAAAATAACCTCCATCTCTTCACTCCCAGTCGTTAGTGGCTACAGAAACAAAGTTGTGCTATCAGTGTAATAATAACAAGTACATTCTCAGGGTTACGTTAAGACAGGTGCAAAACAACTCAATAACATTTCATCAGAACAAAGACAAAGGAACAAATGTTTAACAGTGATAAAATATATATATATATAAAATCTTTAACACGGGGTAACTACATTTCTGTTGTACACCCTGAACATCGAGTGTGTGGTACTTGGGGACATGCCTGTGTTTCACGGTTGTTTCTTAGTGTAAATTTTCATTGTATTTGTTTCTGGGGTGCGACCATGCGAACTCCAACGTGGAATTTGAACTGTTGTTTATGCTTTGGTACACGTCGTTAAACATGGAGGTGTGCACGGTATGGATTTGGGTCCAACGTTCCTTTGTGATGCCGTGGGCGTTGGCTTCTGTGACTTGATGTGGACGATCCCCTGGTAAGTGGCTGCTGTGGTTAGCCACACGATATCCGTGTGGCTAAAAGGGGGGAGTGTAGAATAGCTATTTAAATTAATTTTATTGTTTGATTTTTGATTGTTGCAAATTGGCTTCATAAAAAGGCACACGTCAAATTGGGTAAAGGAATAATCTAGATTATATTTCTATTTTCTGTGGATCCAATATGCAGACTTCACTGATGGAGATCCAAATTTTACAATAGCTAAAATAACTTATGAGACTCATAGTATAATTTTAAAATTATTGGGGATGCTTAAGACCTTGTGAGCACTTATCCTGGGACACCAACATAGTGGATGGAATTTCAGGGGGATTATACCACCAAGACAGTGAAGGTTTGTGCTGATTAAATTGGTACTAAGGGGGACATACATTAAGATATATACCCTTCCAGAAGACTGGCATGGAATATCCACCATCATTTCTTTATTGCTCTGTTAATATTATGGGACGGGACTTAATTCAGTATTTTAGGGATTATAGAGTAAGAAGGAGGCCTGCTGGAATTTCATGTATAATATTTAGAATATATCCCAGTTCAGTACTTAGGGGGTTGCCTGACAAATATAAATTGGTGGTTCTAAATTGCAAAAGGTGGATGGAATCAGTTATGTTTATTACAATGTGCAAAGACAGATTATCTGACCAGAGACATTGTGACTGGACTATATGAATAATTCTTAGCCATTTCATAGATGGCTCATATATTTTAGTATGAAAAAATTGAATATTTCGTATGGTTAAGAGTGTTGTAAATTACTTCCACACAATATTGAATCTGACGGCCCTGTAATCAGAGCCCTGACGGGACTAAAGGCATGTTGAGGGATTGGCTATAAATTTGGTATCAATCTAATAGTTGACTGAGTTGGTAGAATATTTTTGCAGATGGTTGGGCTGGTATATTCATATTCATTCATTCAAATTGACTTGACTGTAGCAGTACCTGTACTGGTCCTCTGTATAAGACATTTGTTTTTTTAAATGCATCACCACTGCCTGAGACCAAATTAGGGGTATCTTTCCCCTAGCAAATGTTACAGCACTCTTAACAAAGAGATACCCATAAGTTCCCCTTCTGAAGAAGACCCTGGAAGAGGACCCTAGAAGAAGACGAGAAAGAAGACCAATGTGTTCTTGCTTCCTAATTAAAATGTTGTGCTGCTAAGTGTTAACACATATAGGCCACAGTTCTTTTTGGAGATGTCTTCTGTGTTTCTTTTTTTTATTATGAATTAATTTTTCAATTTTGATTCGCTGATACAGTGACTAGATTTTTTTTTTGTATGATGATACACTGGGTGATGATGAATCCTTGCTGCATATAGTCGGGTAATGAAGTCCTGTATACATCATTTGTGCTATTGATATAGTACTGCAGTGCCGAGAATTTGATTTGTCAGTAGATAGAGAGACTGACTTTTGTTATTACCTCCGCCAAGGAGGTTATGTTTTCGGTCGGGTTTTTTGTTTGTTTGTCTGTCTGTTTGTCAGCAGGATAACTCAAAAAGTTTTGAAAGGATTTTGATGACATTTTATGGAGTGGTTGGAAATGACAAGAGGAACAAGTGAATAAATTTTAGTGTTGATCCGGATCATGATCCGGATCCCGATGCTAACGCGTTAGGATGTCTATGGCATTTTCAATGTTAAAAGTTAGCATTAAGCAGTTGCAGCTGTCATCACATTCGGGTGCATTTGTTTTCAAATTGTAATATTTCTTAAATTTATTTTTGTTTATATATTAATAATCTAATGATTATTATATATAATTTTAGAGAAACAAACAAAAAGAAATAGATCACTGTGCCAAGGAGGGAATCTCTTTAGGGTCAGTGACCCTATGGCCTTGTTTAGAGAAGTGTTTCATAAATGTTAAAAAATTCATATATTTGCAGTTTAGTTGAATAATAAACTGAATTTTGTCTCATTTGTTTTTGTCTATAAGCACATGCAATATCAATATCAGTGCACAGATGACAGTAGCTTCTGGGAAAGGTGCAAGTTGCAATAAACTGTGATGCCAAGCGCTAAGGATACATGCTATCCAGTCACAGCAGATGAAACTTTTTTTACTACTGAGCAAACATCATTGTTAGACTTTTTTAGGTTCAATGATTCCACGGCGTGTAGATGTTATGGCGTCAGTGACCCATGGCCTTGGCGGAGGTTTGCACTCTCTGAGTGCTTCTAGTTTTTTGCTATATAATAACATGTTGCAAGTGACAAAGGAAAATGTTAAGAGCAACTGATGACCACTCCATCAACATGGATATCTGGAATATTTCTGTTTTATTATGGATGTGTGGATAATTTTATGATGAACACTAGGAGTGAGCTGCCTATTTTCATTGTTATTGTCTATTAAATAACTTTTGTATCTGATCTTTTCAATATTTCATTTGATACGGGAATACAGTAATCATTTGTTGTTGATTGAGTGCAGAATTATCTAACGGATTAATTTGTTAATCTGATAATTCAATTCACATTCAATGGTATTATTTCAAGGTTAATGACAATTTGGTTGTGACACCTTGCATGGTAGTTCCCTCTCACACCTTGCTGCCCTTGCCTTGATGGCATGTTGTGTCAGGAGCGTATGGAAGGCAGGATGGCTTATGATACGGGTAAGATCCCACCTCAAAACCCGGGACGACCTAACAGGCACCGTCACGATTACATCAATGTCTCAGAGACTTATTACATGGGCACTGTGAGGGAGCATCAGGATGGGGTCAATTGATGGTTGCCTATGTGCCTATATGGTTGGCAGAAAATTGATTTGATTGGAATATTGGATCATACATGGGAATTGAATTATGCCAAAAAGGTCTTTTTTGTTGACATGATAGATTCATGTCAAGAGGGGGAGTTGTTAGATAATATCTGTGCTAATTCTTTGTTTTATGTTAGCTATTAACTATTTGTGTTATTTGTTTGGAAGTTCTGAGAAATATGTTATGTTTTACTCTATCATCTGTCGGATACAGGGAGAGCTCCCCCTGTTGGTGAGAGCCAGTAACATTAGAAATGTGAGACTAAACCACACCCATGTTAACACCCACAAGGTATAAAAAGTGTTGTATGACTCATTTTAGGGGCCTTTTCACAAGATGGACGCTGTCTGTGAGGGTCCCAGGCCTGGTTTCTAACGTGACCTTGACTAAACTCAAAACGAGAAATACAATGGTTTGGTTTTTGGTAAGGGGCAGAATTTTACATAAAAAGAACCAGGTAGAAATAACAATTGGTGCAGAAACACGGGATGTAATCTGTTCCCGGTGAATGGCGACGGTCCATGTGAACTTTTTACAACCAACAGAAAAGGTGCCTTTCTTAGGTAAGCAGGAAACCTGTTATAATCGAATTTCTGCAATATTGAATACTATAAAAATTAAGGAAATTTCTGTAGTTCTGTAGTTAATTTGAGGAGTTGTTGAAGGTCACGATGGAAATGTTTTTTCCTTTTCTTTTCTCTTTCCTTCTTTTCTAATATTTAAGGTAATTTTAGTAGTTGGGGAATAAGTCCAGTTGTTTGTTGTCCAGCAGATGCAGAGGAGGAGGGCACGATGCGGGGGAGAGGAGGGTCCCCCATGCCGTAGTGTTGCTACGATGAGAGACTATTATCAAGGAGTGATTCGCCTTGGTAATGAACCTCGAATGTTTGTTATTTTTCATAAATGTGGGGTGGCTTACGTTACAGGGGCGACTCTGTGTGATTCTGTGGGGCTAAAATTGGGTGTAGGACAACCAGGTTAGTTTAGTTTTTGATAGTATTGTGTAAGGAATTTATTATGTTCTGATTGTTTCTTTTATCCATCCATCCATCCATCCATCCATCCATCCATCCATCCATTTTCTTCCGATTTATCCGGAGTCGGGTCGCGGGGGCAGCAGCTCAAGCAAAGCCGCCCAGACCTCCCGATCCACACACACCTCCCCCAGCTCCTCCAGGGGAACCCCAAGGCATTCCCAAGCCAGCTGAGAGATGTAATCCCTCCAGCGTGTCCTGAGTCTTCCCCGGGGCCTCCTCCCAATGGGACGTGCCCGGAACACCTCTCCAGCAAGGCGTCCAGGGGGCATGCGGAAAAGATGCCCAAGCCACCTCAACTGACTCCTTTCGACGTGGAGGAGCAGTGGCTCGACTCCGAGCTCCTCCCGAGTGACCGAGCTCCTCACCCTATCTCTAAGGGAGAGCCCAGCCACCCTGCAGAGGAAACTCATCTCTGCCGCTTGTACTCGCGATCTCGTTCTTTCGGTCATGAGCCAAATCTCATGACCATAGGTGAGGATCGGAACGTAGATCGATCGGTAAATCGAGAACTCTGCCCCCCTACTCAGTTTCTTTAATTGCATGCTAAATTACACTCATGTGAGGTTGGTTTGGATCCATGTTTGTCTGTTTAATTGTGGTGTTATATGTTTGAAACTTTTCGTTGTGTTCTGACTAACAAGTTAATTTTAATGTTTGTTACATACTGCGGTCTTTATCATTTCTGTTTAAATTAGTATATTTGGGAGAAAAGGGGGTTCTTGCCTGGTAGCGTGGTCTGTTCTTTGAGCTGTCAGAAGATAATTTATGACCAGTTCGGCGCGGGGTTTTCAGTGAGGTCCCATTCTATTTGCGTTTGTTGCTAAAAGGCTAACTGATCTTAAAATAACGTGTGAATAAATTTAATCGTATAAATAGACGACGATAGAGTCGCAAGAATTTAGCGGATTGGCTCGTCGAGTTATTTCATCGATTTTTAAATTTTAAAACACTTTTGAAACTTAATTAGCGTGACGCCATGCGGGCTAAGCTAGCCTAGCGTTTCTTATTGATCGCTCGAGGTTGCGAAATGGTGCGACTTGGTGTTGTTGGTGTTTTGTGGCGGCTCCGTGATTGGGTGACAGTACTCCGTCCAGTCCAAAATGGTTAAAAGATGTTTTTTCCAAGTTTTATTTTTATTACGTAGAGAGCCATGAACCATGTTTCACAAAGAAAAGGCTGTCGATAAAAGGTAAGAAGGGGAGGAGGCGCTTAAGTCACTTGTCACATATTAAAACAGTCTGAAGAATAAAGCAAAGTCACATACATTTATAATGTGTTGCCTTTTATGAAAGATGCTGCTACATTTATAATGTGTTGCTGTTTATGAAATATTCTGCTTCATTATAATGTGTTGCCTTTTATGAATGATGCTGCTTCATTTAAATTGTGTTGCTGTTTATGAAATATTCTGCTTCATTTAAATTGTGTTGCCTTTTATGAAAGATGCTGCTACATTTATAATGTGTTGCTGTTTGTGAAATATTCTGCTTCATTATAATGTGTTGCTGTTTTATGAAAGATGCTCCTGTAGTGTAGTGACACGGACCCACAACAGGGGGCGCAAATGAACGGTCAATAGATGAGCCAAAAGGTAACAATTTAATGTTGTGAATGTGAATATACAGACAATCTCAGAATCTGATAGCAGTCAATACACAAAGGTGACGTGTGGGCAGGCTCGAGGATAGAAGACGTCTGTCCTGAGAAGAGCCGGAACCACACGATTTCCGCCGCCACCGAACCCGGTGAATACTGGAGCCGCCAAGTCCCGAATTCCCAGGTGATCACTGTCCCCGACTGTCGGATCTGGTACTGCTGGCGAGGAGCACAAACAGTGAGATGTGGGTGTGTGCACACCCAGTAACAAAAACAGTCAGAAGGTGGAAAGTCACCTCCACCTCTAATCACACACTCGTGCAGCTCCTGTTAACCAGTTAACTGGTTGTGGTGTGAAGCGAAGCCGTCGCTGATCACACCAAAACGCCAATCCCAAAGATAAGGCAACACCCACAGGAAAACGGCTGCAAAGAAGTTCAGACTATAAAGTCAGTGTTAAGTTCAGACACAGCAGAGAATATTACCTTCACAGGTAGATGATATCTCGGCAATGAGGTGGAGATGACGTCCGGGTTTTATGCAGTACTACGATGAAGCGTAGATGGGTGACAGCTGTCATGAGATAATGAGTGACAGCTGTCACCCCCGGCTGTGTCCGTGGCGGCAGCGCCCTCTCGTGCCTGAAGCCCGCACTTCAGGCAGGGCGCCCTCTGGTGGTGGGCCAGCAGTACCTCCTCTTCTGGTGGCCCACACAACATTTATAATGTGTTGCTGTTTATGAAATATTCTGCTTCATTATAATGTGTTGCTGTTTATGAAAGATGATGCTACATTTATAATGTGTTGCTGTTTGTGAAAGATGCTGCTACATTTATAATGTGTTGCTGTTTATGAAATATTCTGCTTCATTATAATGTGTTGCTGTTTATGAAATATTCTGCTTCATTATAATGTGTTGCTGTTTATGAAAGATGATGCTACATTTATAATGTGTTGCTGTTTGTGAAAGATGCTGCTACATTTATAATGTGTTGCTGTTTATGAAATATTCTGCTTCATTATAATGTGTTGCTGTTTATGAAAGATGCTGCTACATTTATAATGTGTTGCTGTTTGTGAAAGATGCTGCTACATTTATAATGTGTTGCTGTTTATGAAATATTCTGCTTCATTATAATGTGTTGCTGTTTATGAAAGATGCTGCTACATTTATAATGTGTTGCTGTTTATGAAATATTCTGCTTCATTATAATGTGTTGATGTTTATGAAAGATGATGCTACATTTATAATGTGTTGCTGTTTGTGAAAGATGCTGTTACATTTATAATGTGTTGCTGTTTATGAAATATTCTGCTTCATTATAATGTGTTGCTGTTTATGAAAGATGATGCTACATTTATAATGTGTTGCTGTTTATGAAATATTCTGCTTCATTATAATGTGTTGATGTTTATGAAAGATGATGCTACATTTATAATGTGTTGCTGTTTATGAAATATTCTGCTTCATTATAATGTGTTGCTGTTTATGAAAGATGATGCTACATTTATAATGTGTTGCTGTTTATGAAATATTCTGCTTCATTATAATGTGTTGCTGTTTATGAAATATTCTGCTTCATTATAATGTGTTGCTGTTTATGAAATATTCTGCTTCATTATAATGTGTTGCTGTTTGTGAAAGATGCTGCTACATTTATAATGTGTTGCTGTTTATGAAATATTCTGCTTCATTATAATGTGTTGCTGTTTATGAAAGATGCTGCTACATTTATAATGTGTTGCTGTTTATGAAATATTCTGCTTCATTATAATGTGTTGATGTTTATGAAAGATGATGCTACATTTATAATGTGTTGCTGTTTATGAAATATTCTGCTTCATTATAATGTGTTGCTGTTTATGAAAGATGATGCTACATTTATAATGTGTTGCTGTTTATGAAAGATGATGCTACATTTATAATGTGTTGCTGTTTATGAAATATTCTGCTTCATTATAATGTGTTGCTGTTTATGAAAGATGATGCTACATTTATAATGTGTTGCTGTTTATGAAAGATGATGCTACATTTATAATGTGTTGCTGTTTATGAAATATTCTGCTTCATTATAATGTGTTGATGTTTATGAAAGATGATGCTACATTTATAATGTGTTGCTGTTTATGAAATATTCTGCTTCATTATAATGTGTTGCTGTTTATGAAAGATGATGCTACATTTATAATGTGTTGCTGTTTGTGAAAGATGCTGCTACATTTATAATGTGTTGCTGTTTATGAAATATTCTGCTTCATTATAATGTGTTGCTGTTTATGAAAGATGATGCTACATTTATAATGTGTTGCTGTTTATGAAATATTCTGCTTCATTATAATGTGTTGATGTTTATGAAAGATGATGCTACATTTATAATGTGTTGCTGTTTGTGAAAGATGCTGCTACATTTATAATGTGTTGCTGTTTATGAAATATTCTGCTTCATTATAATGTGTTGCTGTTTATGAAAGATGCTGCTACATTTATAATGTGTTGCTGTTTATGAAATATTCTGCTTCATTATAATGTGTTGCTGTTTATGAAATATTCTGCTTCATTATAATGTGTTGCTGTTTATGAAAGATGATGCTACATTTATAATGTGTTGCTGTTTATGAAAGATGATGCTACATTTATAATGTGTTGCTGTTTATGAAATATTCTGCTTCATTATAATGTGTTGATGTTTATGAAAGATGATGCTACATTTATAATGTGTTGCTGTTTATGAAATATTCTGCTTCATTATAATGTGTTGCTGTTTATGAAAGATGATGCTACATTTATAATGTGTTGCTGTTTGTGAAAGATGCTGCTACATTTATAATGTGTTGCTGTTTATGAAATATTCTGCTTCATTATAATGTGTTGCTGTTTATGAAAGATGATGCTACATTTATAATGTGTTGCTGTTTATGAAATATTCTGCTTCATTATAATGTGTTGATGTTTATGAAAGATGATGCTACATTTATAATGTGTTGCTGTTTGTGAAAGATGCTGCTACATTTATAATGTGTTGCTGTTTATGAAATATTCTGCTTCATTATAATGTGTTGCTGTTTATGAAATATTCTGCTTCATTATAATGTGTTGCTGTTTATGAAATATTCTGCTTCATTATAATGTGTTGCTGTTTATGAAATATTCTGTTTCATTATAATGTGTTGCTGTTTATGAAATATTCTGTTTCATTATAATGTGTTGCTGTTTATGAAATATTCTGTTTCATTATAATGTGTTGCTGTTTATAAAGATGCTCCTTCATTTATAATGTGTTGCTGTTTATGAAATATTCTGCTTCATTATAATGTGTTGCCTTTTATGAAAGATGCTGCTACATTTATATTGTGTTGCTGTTAATGAAATATTCTGCTTAATTTATAATATATATAATGCCATAGGTATTAAAGGCACTGTGCTGCGGTGGTTTGAATCATATTTATCTAATAGAGTATGTCAGATCCCGCTTTTTTGGACACACGGCACACGCTCACCCTCCGATGAGTGTGTTTGTGTACAAAACCAGCTCTCCGTCTCTGGGGTCCGACCTTCGTGTCACCACGGGTATTACCCGGCAGGGCTGCACAAAGGCTGTTCAAGCTGGTGGCGAGGAGATTCATCTAGCCGCTCACTGCCTCCATCCGGACGTCCACCCCGCTGACGCTGATCTCGCACCCCGGTCGAATAGCCTCCTCTGGAACCAGGATACGAACCGGCCACGCCCGTTAACGGCAGCTCTCCTCTTATGGATCAGGGCTCTTGGAATGTTGCTAGATTTTGAATTTAGTGACTCGTACAGCGAGTGTGTTATTTTCATTTCAAAACCAGACTAACCTTTTAGAGCACTTTTTGATGTTGTACACCCAATAACTTTAAATTTTACACCTTAAGAAGCATCAATAATCCAATGTCCGAGCCTTAACCCTTTAACTGCATGCTTGGAAATTTATTGCAGGTTTTGTAAGTGCCGAAAACATAATCAAAATTGGTTATATGATGATAATTTCACAACAATAATTCAAATATAATTAAAATAATGATTGGCAGAGATTTCTATTTTTGATTCAATAATTCTGACTGATCTTACTTTGACTGGGACTGGATTGACTTCTTAACAATTTTTCTAGGAGTGAGGTTAAAGTCCCAGGCTCGATGAACTTGATTTCCTCTTCATCAGCTATTAATCATTAGCTGACCACGATCCTGGTGTGATGTTGTAATCCTTCAGGAAGTTAATCCACATAAGAGTTTATTCCTTCTTCAATCAACCAAAAGTTGATCTAATCCATTCTGGTATGCAGTGATGTTCCTTGAGAGAGAAATCGTTGAACATTCCCCACTCAGACTTAAGGCCAGTGGTTACTCTTCCGTTGATCTGCTACTCCGTGACTGGACGGCCTTAGTGGGAGTTGAAAACTCTCTCAAATGATCTTTATGGCTCCAATCCTCTCACTCCACGATTCCAATTGCTGCTCACAAGATGGTCAAGTCTTGTGATCTCCTCGTAGCAGGGGAGAAGTGGCAACAGCACCTCTCCCTGGAAGAATAACCCCGTTTTCTGGTGTTTCACAGTTTATATATGTGCTTGACTCTTGTTGTCTTCAGATGATCTTGGTTACCATGGGGACGCTGTTGACTCAAAACCTCCTCCCTTCTCCTTCCCTTACTGGAAATCTTCTGCAGCTCCTTACCAGTAACTTATTGCTCAAGTTCCTCTTTTCTGTTAACACTTCAGCTTTTCTGAGAATTCATTCTTTTAAATCATTTCTTTAGAATCACATCAATCATATTCAATCATTTCATTAAAACTCTCTTTCACATAAAAACAATTCATATGATCATATACAAACATTTTCATTCCTTATTATTCATTTCATATTTTACCAACATCTTAATCATTTGATCAGTTGTTTATCATCAGCTTTTCTTGCCCTGCTTGCGACATCTTCTTCACTTCCCTTTTTTCCTCTGACTCTGTACTCTTTATGAAAAACAACTCATATAATCATTCATTTCACTTATTTGTAACATACTTTTTCTAATACTTTTTCTAATCAACTCTTAATTTTAACACATTAATACTTCATTTAATCATACTTGTCATGTTAGAATCATTTTTAGACATTACTTTTAACACATTAATACTTAATTTGATCATACTTGTCATGTTAGAATCATTCTTAGACATATTCCATCGTCTTCACCACTTCACCATTTGCAATGGAAAAGTCCGGTATGACCTCACTTACTCCGGGAAGGTACCAAACACTGTGCAGTTTAATCCAACAGCATGTATATTAATCCCATGGCACGTATTATATTCCAAGATGAAAACAAGCCGAAAGCAAGCTTAAAGTCATCTTTCCTGACAATTACAATTTGTTCATGTAAATGGGGAATCTTCTTCACAGACTAAGGTTAATTATGGAGTTCCACAAGGTTCTGTGCTAGGACCAATTTTATTCACTTTATACATGCTTCCCTTAGGCAGTATTATTAGACAGCATTGCTTAAATTTTCATTGTTACGCAGATGATACCCAGCTTTATCTATCCATGAAGCCAGAGGACACACACCAATTAGCTAAACTGCAGGATTGTCTTACAGACATAAAGACATGGATGACCTCTAATTTCCTGCTTTTAAACTCAGATAAAACTGAAGTTATTGTACTTGGCCCCACAAATCTTAGAAACATGGTGTCTAACCAGATCCTTACTCTGGATGGCATTACCCTGAGCTCTAGTAATACTGTGAGAAATCTTGGAGTCATTTTTGATCAGGATATGTCATTCAAAGCGCATATTAAACAAATATGTAGGACTGCTTTTTTGCATTTACGCAATATCTCTAAAATCAGAATGGTCTTGTCTCAGAGTGATGCTGAAAAACTAATTCATGCATTTATTTCCTCTAGGCTGGACTATTGTAATTCATTATTATCAGGTTGTCCTAAAAGTTCCCTAAAAAGACTTCAGTTAATTCAAAATGCTGCAGCTAGAGTACTGACGGGGACTAGAAGGAGAGAGCATATCTCACCCATATTGGCCTCTCTTCATTGGCTTCCTGTTAATTCTAGAATAGAATTTAAAATTCTTCTTCTTACTTATAAGGTTTTGAATAATCAGGTCCCATCTTATCTTAGGGACCTCGTAGTACCATATCACCCCAATAGAGCGCTTCGCTCTCAGACTGCAGGCTTACTTGTAGTTCCTAGGGTTTGTAAGAGTAGAATGGGAGGCAGAGCCTTCAGCTTTCAGGCTCCTCTCCTGTGGAACCAGCTCCCAATTCAGATCAAGGAGACAGACACCCTCTCTACTTTTAAGATTAGGCTTAAAACTTTCCTTTTTGCTAAAGCTTATAGTTAGGGCCGGATCAGGTGACCCTGAACCATCCCTTAGTTATGCTGCTATAGACGTAGACTGCTGGGGGGTTCCCATGATGCATTGTTTCTTTCTCTTTTTGCTCTGTATGCACCACTCTGCATTTAATCATTAGTGATCGATCTCTGCTCCCCTCCACAGCATGTCTTTTTCCTGGTTCTCTCCCTCAGCCCCAACCAGTCCCAGCAGAAGACTGCCCCTCCCTGAGCCTGGTTCTGCTGGAGGTTTCTTCCTGTTAAAAGGGAGTTTTTCCTTCCCACTGTAGCCAAGTGCTTGCTCACAGGGGGTAGTTTTGACCATTGGGGTTTTACATAATTATTGTATGGCCTTGCCTTACAATATAAAGCGCCTTGGGGCAACTGTTTGTTGTGATTTGGCGCTATATAAAAAAATTGATTGATTGATTGATTGATCATCGCACTCCATAAAACCCAGACGTCATCTCCACCTCATCGCCGAGATATCGTACTTCATTGGAGGTAATATCCTCAGCCATTTGTGTTTACTTATAAGTTGTATATTGTGAGTGTTTGCAGGAGTACCGGTCCCTCTTCCTGTGGAGGCTGAGTGAGTGCAGGACGGCACTCTTTTCCTCTGAGGGATCACTGTAAATTCATCAGCATATTGAGTGAGAGGTGGAGGTGGCATTCCCACCGTTGTTGTTACTGGGTGTGCACACACCTACACTTGACTGTCTTTGTTCTCGCCAGCAGTACCAGATCCGACAGTCGGGACGGTGATCACCTGGGAATTCGGGACTTGGCGGCTCCAGTATTCACCAGGTTTGGTGGCGGCGGAAATCGTGTGGTTCCGGCTCTTCTCAGGACAGACGTCTTCTATCCTCGAGCCTGCCCACACGTCACCTCTGTGGATTGACTGCAATGTTATTCTGAGATTGTCTGTATGTTCGTTGTGCTCCTTCACAACATTAAATTGTTAATTTTTGGCTCATCTATTGTCCGTTCATTTGCGCCCCCTGTTGTGGGTCTGTGTCACTACACTTTCACAACAAAAGATGCTGTTTCATTTATAATGTGTTGCTGTTTATGAAAGATGCTGCTTCATTTATAATGTGTTGCTATTTATGAATGATGCTGCTTCATTTATAATGTGTTGCTATTTATGAATGATGCTGCTTCATTTATAATGTGTTGCTGTTTATGAATGATGCTGCTTCATTTATAATGTGTTGCTATTTATGAATGATGCTGCTTCATTTATAATGTGTTGCTATTTATGAATGATGCTGCTTCATTTATAATGTGTTGCTATTTATGAATGATGCTGCTTCATTTATAATGTGTTGCTGTTTATGAATGATGCTGCTTCATTTATAATGTGTTGCTATTTATGAAAGATTTTGCTTCATTTATAATGTGTTGCTGTTTATGAAAGATGCTCCTTCATTTATAATGTGTTGCTATTTATGAATGATGCTGCTTCATTTATAATGTGTTGCTGTTTATGAATGATGCTGCTTCATTTATAATGTGTTGCTATTTATGAAAGATTTTGCTTCATTTATAATGTGTTGCTGTTTATGAAAGATGCTGCTTCATTTATAATGTGTTGCTATTTATGAATGATGCTGCTTCATTTATAATGTGTTGCTGTTTATGAATGATGCTGCTTCATTTATAATGTGTTGCTATTTATGAAAGATTTGCTTCATTTATAATGTGTTGCTGTTTATGAAAGATTGCTCTTCATTTATAATGTGTTGCTGTTTATGAAAGATGCTGCTTCATTTATAATGTGTCGCTGTTTATGAAAGATGCTGCTTCATTTATAATGTGTTGCTGTTTATGAAAGATCCTCCTTCATTTATAATGTGTTGCTGTTTATGAAAGATTCTGCTTCATTTATAATGTGTTGCTGTTTATGAAAGATGCTGCTTCATTTATAATGTGTTGCTGTTTATGAAAGATCCTCCTTCATTTATAATGTGTTGCTGTTTATGAAAGATTTTGCTTCATTTATAATGTGTTGCTGTTTATGAAAGATGCTGCTTCATTTATAATGTGTTGCTGTTTATGAAAGATTCTGCTTCATTTATAATGTGTTGCTGTTTATGAAAGATGCTGCTTCATTTATAATGTGTCGCTGTTTATGAAAGATTTTGCTTTATTTATAATGTGTTGCTGTTTAAGAAAGATGCTGCTTCATTTATAATGTGTTGCTGTTAATGAAAGATTTTGCTTCATTTATAATGTGTAGCTGTTTATCAAAGATGCTGTTACATTTATAATGTGTTGCTGTTTATGAAAGATGCTCCTTCATTTATAATGTGTTGCTGTTTATGAAAGATGCTGCTTCATTTATAATGTGTTGCTCTTCATGAAAGATGCTGCTTCATTTATAATGTGTCGCTGTTTATGAAAGATGCTCCTTCATTTATAATGTGTCTTTGTTTATGAAAGATGCTGCTTCATTTATAATGTGTCGCTGTTTATGAAAGATGCTGCTTCATTTATAATGTGTCGCTGTTTATGAAAGATGCTGCTTCATTTATAATGTGTCGCTGTTTATGAAAGATGCTGCTTCATTTATAATGTGTCGCTGATTGTGAAAGATGCTCCTTCATTTATAATGTGTCTTTGTTTATGAAAGATGCTGCTTCATTTATAATGTGTCGCTGTTTGTGAAAGATGCTGCTTCATTTATAATGTGTCGCTGTTTGTGAAAGATGCTCCTTCATTTATAATGTGTTGCTGTTTATGAAAGATGCTGCTACATTTATAACTTGTTGCTATTTATGAAAGATGTTCCTTCATTTTGATGTGCTGTTGTTTATGAAAGATGCTGCTTCATTATAATGTGTTGCTGTTTATGAAAGATGCTGCTTCATTATAATGTGTTGCTGTTTATGAAAGATGCTCCTTCATTTATAATTTGTTGCTGTTTATGAAAGATGCTCCTTCATTTATAATGTGTCGCGGTTTAAGAAAGATGCTGCTTCATGTATAATGTGTCGCTGTTTATGAAAGATGCTCCTTCATTTATAATGTGTTGCTGTTTATGAAAGATGCTCCTTCATTTATAATTTGTTGCTGTTTATGAAAGATGCTCCTTCATTTATAATGTGTTGCTGTTTATGAAAGATGCTCCTTCATTTATAATGTGTCGCGGTTTAAGAAAGATGCTGCTTCATGTATAATGTGTCGCGGTTTAAGAAAGATGCTGCTTCATGTATAATGTGTTGCTGTTTATGAAAGATGCTCCTTCATTTATAATGTGTTGCTGTTTATGAAAGATGCTCCTTCATTTATAATGTGTTGCTGTTTATGAAAGATGCTCCTTCATTAATAATTTGTTGCTGTTTATGAAAGATGCTGCTTCATTTATAATGTGTTGCTGTTTATGAAAGATGCTCCTTCATTAATAATTTGCTGCTGTTTATGAAAGATGCTCCTTCATTTATAATGTGTTGCTGTTTATGAAAGATGCTCCTTCATTCATAATGTGTCTTTGTTTATGAAAGATGCTGCTTCATTTATAATTTGTTGCTGTTTATGAAAGATGCTCCTTCATTAATAATTTGTTGCTGTTTATGAAAGATGCTGCTTCATTTATAATGTGTTGCTGTTTATGAAAGATGCTCCTTCATTTATAATGTGTTGCTGTTTATGAAAGATGCTCCTTCATTTATAATGTGTTGCTGTTTATGAAAGATGCTCCTTCATTCATAATGTGTCGCTGTTTGTGAAAGATGCTCCTTCATTTATAATGTGTCTTTGTTTATGAAAGATGCTGCTTCATTTATAATGTGTCGCTGTTTGTGAAAGATGCTGCTTCATTTATAATGTGTCGCTGTTTATGAAAGATGCTCCTTCATTTATAATGTGTTGCTGTTTATGAAAGATGCTGCTTCCTTTATAATGTGTCGCTGTTTATGAAAGATGCTCCTTCCTTTATAATGTGTCGCTGTTTATGAAAGATGCTGCTTCATTTATAATGTGTCGCTGTTTATGAAAGATGCTCCTTCCTTTATAATGTGTCGCTGTTTATGAAAGATGCTGCTTCATTTATAATGTGTCGCTGTTTATGAAAGATGCTGCTTCATTTATAATGTGTCGCTGTTTGTGAAAGATGCTGCTTCATTTATAATGTGTCGCTGTTTATGAAAGATGCTCCTTCATTTATAATGTGTTGCTGTTTATGAAAGATGCTGCTTCCTTTATAATGTGTCGCTGTTTATGAAAGATGCTCCTTCCTTTATAATGTGTTGCTGTTTATGAAAGATGCTCCTTCCTTTATAATGTGTCGCTGTTTATGAAAGATGCTGCTTCATTTATAATGTGTCGCTGTTTATGAAAGATGCTCCTTCCTTTATAATGTGTCGCTGTTTATGAAAGATGCTGCTTCATTTATAATGTGTCGCTGTTTATGAAAGATGCTGCTTCATTTATAATGTGTCGCTGTTTATGAAAGATGCTGCTTCATTTATAATGTGTTGCTGTTTATGAAAGATGCTGCTTCATTTATAATGTTTTGCTGTTTATGAAAGATGCTCCTTCCTTTATAATGTGTCGCTGTTTATGAAAGATGCTGCTTCATTTATAATGTGTTGCTGTTTATGAAAGATGCTGCCTCATTTATAATGTGTTGCTGTTTATGAAAGATGCTGCTTCATTTATAATGTTTTGCTGTTTATGAAAGATCCTCCTTCATTTATAATGTGTTGCTGTTTATGAAAGATTTTGCTTTATTTATAATGTGTTGCTGTTTATGAAAGATGCTGCTTCATTTATAATGTGTTGCTGTTAATGAAAGATTTTGCTTCATTTATAATGTGTTGCTGTTTAAGAAAGATGCTGCTTCATTTATAATGTGTAGCTGTTTATCAAAGATGCTGTTACATTTATAATGTGTTGCTGTTTATGAAAGATGCTCCTTCATTTATAATGTGTTGCTGTTTATGAAAGATGCTGCTTCATTTATAATGTGTTGCTCTTCATGAAAGATGCTGCTTCATTTATAATGTGTCGCTGTTTATGAAAGATGCTCCTTCATTTATAATGTGTCTTTGTTTATGAAAGATGCTGCTTCATTTATAATGTGTCGCTGTTTATGAAAGATGCTGCTTCATTTATAATGTGTCGCTGTTTGTGAAAGATGCTGCTTCATTTATAATGTGTCGCTGTTTATGAAAGATGCTGCTTCATTTATAATGTGTCGCTGATTGTGAAAGATGCTCCTTCATTTATAATGTGTCTTTGTTTATGAAAGATGCTGCTTCATTTATAATGTGTCGCTGTTTGTGAAAGATGCTGCTTCATTTATAATGTGTCGCTGTTTGTGAAAGATGCTCCTTCATTCATAATGTGTTGCTGTTTATGAAAGATGCTGCTTCATTATAATGTGTTGCTGTTTATGAAAGATGCTGCTTCATTATAATGTGTTGCTGTTTATGAAAGATGCTCCTTCATTTATAATTTGTTGCTGTTTATGAAAGATGCTCCTTCATTTATAATGTGTTGCGGTTTAAGAAAGATGCTGCTTCATGTATAATGTGTCGCTGTTTATGAAAGATGCTCCTTCATTTATAATGTGTTGCTGTTTATGAAAGATGCTCCTTCATTTATAATGTGTTGCTGTTTATGAAAGATGCTCCTTCATTTATAATGTGTTGCTGTTTATGAAAGATGCTCCTTCATTTATAATGTGTCGCTGTTTATGAAAGATGCTGCTTCATTTATAATGTGTTGCTGTTTATGAAAGATGCTCCTTCATTTATAATGTGTTGCTGTTTATGAAAGATGCTCCTTCATTTATAATGTGTTGCTGTTTATGAAAGATGCTCCTTCATTTATAATGTGTTGCTGTTTATGAAAGATGCTCCTTCATTATAATGTGTCTTTGTTTATGAAAGATGCTGCTTCATTTATAATGTGTCTTTGTTTATGAAAGATGCTCCTTCATTTATAATGTGTCGCTGTTTATGAAAGATGCTCCTTCATTTATAATGTGTTGCTGTTTATGAAAGATGCTCCTTCATTTATAATGTGTTGCTGTTTATGAAAGATGCTCCTTCATTTATAATGTGTTGCTGTTTATGAAAGATGCTCCTTCATTATAATGTGTCTGTGTTTATGAAAGATGCTCCTTCATTCATAATGTGTCTTTGTTTATGAAAGATGCTGCTTCATTTATAATTTGTTGCTGTTTATGAAAGATGCTCCTTCATTTATAATGTGTTGCTGTTTATGAAAGATGCTCCTTCATTTATAATTTGTTGCTGTTTATGAAAGATGCTCCTTCATTTATAATGTGTTGCTGTTTATGAAAGATGCTCCTTCATTTATAATGTGTTGCTGTTTATGAAAGATGCTCCTTCATTCATAATGTGTCTTTGTTTATGAAAGATGCTGCTTCATTTATAATGTGTCGCTGTTTATGAAAGATGCTCCTTCATTTATAATGTGTCTTTGTTTATGAAAGATGCTGCTTCATTTATAATGTGTCGCTGTTTGTGAAAGATGCTCCTTCATTTATAATGTGTCTTTGTTTATGAAAGATGCTGCTTCATTTATAATGTGTCGCTGTTTGTGAAAGATGCTGCTTCATTTATAATGTGTCTTTGTTTATGAAAGATGCTGCTTCATTTATAATGTGTCGCTGTTTATGAAAGATGCTGCTTCATTTATAATGTGTCGCTGTTTATGAAAGATGCTCCTTCATTTATAATGTGTCTTTGTTTATGAAAGATGCTGCTTCATTTATAATGTGTCGCTGTTTATGAAAGATGCTGCTTCATTTATAATGTGTCGCTGTTTGTGAAAGATGCTGCTTCATTTATAATGTGTCTTTGTTTATGAAAGATGCTGCTTCATTTATAATGTGTCGCTGTTTATGAAAGATGCTGCTTCATTTATAATGTGTCGCTGTTTGTGAAAGATGCTCCTTCATTTATAATGTGTCTTTTTTATGAAAGATGCTGCTTCATTTATAATGTGTCTTTGTTTATGAAAGATGCTGCTTCATTTATAATGTGTCGCTGTTTGTGAAAGATGCTGCTTCATTTATAATGTGTCGCTGTTTATGAAAGATGCTCCTTCATTTATAATGTGTTGCTGTTCATGAAAGATGCTGCTTCCTTTATAATGTGTCGCTGTTTATGAAAGATGCTCCTTCCTTTATAATGTGTTGCTCTTTATGAAAGATGCTCCTTCCTTTATAATGTGTCGCTGTTTATGAAAGATGCTGCTTCATTTATAATGTGTCGCTGTTTATGAAAGATGCTGCTTCATTTATAATGTGTTGCTGTTTATGAAAGATGCTGCTTCATTATAATGTGTTCCTGTTTATGAAAGATGCTCCTTCATTTATAATGTGTTGCTGTTTATGAAAGATGCTGCTTCATTTATAATGTGTTGCTGTTTATGAAAGATGCTCCTTCATTTATAATGTGTTGCACTGTTTATGAAAGATGCTGCTTCATTTATAATGTGTCGCTGTTTATGAAAGATGCTCCTTCATTTATAATGTGTTGCTGTTTATGAAAGATGCTCCTTCATTTATAATGTGTTGCTGTTTATGAAAGATGCTCCTTCATTTATAATGTGTTGCTGTTTATGAAAGATGCTCCTTCATTTATAATGTGTTGCTGTTTATGAAAGATGCTCCTTCATTTATAATGTGTCTGCTGTTTATGAAAGATGCTGCTTCATTTATAATGTGTTCCTGTTTATGAAAGATGCTCCTTCATTTATAATGTGTCGCTGTTTATGAAAGATGCTGCTTCATTTATAATGTGTTGCTGTTTATGAAAGATGCTGCTTCATTTATAATGTGTCGCTGTTTATGAAAGATGCTGCTTCATTTATAATGTGTCGCTGTTTATGAAAGATGCTGCTTCATTTATAATGTGTCGCTGTTTATGAAAGATGCTGCTTCATTTATAATGTGTTGCTGTTATGAAAGATGCTGCCTTCATTTATAATGTGTCGCTGTTTATGAAAGATGCTGCTTCATTTATAATGTGTCTGCTGTTTATGAAAGATGCTGCTTCATTATAATGTGTCGCTGTTTATGAAAGATGCTGCTTCATTTATAATGTGTTGCTGTTTATGAAAGATGCTCCTTCATTTATAATGTGTCGCTGTTTATGAAAGATGCTCCTTCATTTATAATGTGTCGCTGTTTATGAAAGATGCTGCTTCATTTATAATGTGTCGCTGTTTATGAAAGATGCTGCTTCATTTATAATGTGTTGCTGTTTATGAAAGATGCTGCCTCATTTATAATGTGTCGCTGTTTATGAAAGATGCTGCTTCATTTATAATGTGTCGCTGTTTATGAAAGATGCTGCCTTCATTTATAATGTGTCGCTGTTTATGAAAGATGCTCCTTCATTTATAATGTGTCGCTGTTTATGAAAGATGCTGCTTCATTTATAATGTGTCGCTGTTTATGAAAGATGCTCCTTCATTTATAATGTGTCGCTGTTTATGAAAGATGCTGCTTCATTTATAATGTGTCGCTGTTTATGAAAGATGCTCCTTCATTTATAATGTGTCGCTGTTTATGAAAGATGCTGCTTCATTTATAATGTGTCGCTGTTTATGAAAGATGCTGCTTCATTTATAATGTGTCGCTGTTTATGAAAGATGCTGCCTTCATTTATAATGTGTTCGCTGTTTATGAAAGATGCTGCTTCATTTATAATGTGTTGCTGTTTATGAAAGATGCTGCTTCATTTATAATGTGTCGCTGTTTATGAAAGATGCTGCTTCATTTATAATGTGTCGCTGTTTATGAAAGATGCTCCTTCATTTATAATGTGTCGCTGTTTATGAAAGATGCTCCTTCCTTTATAATGTGTTGCTGTTTATGAAAGATGCTGCTTCATTTATAATGTGTCGCTGTTTATGAAAGATGCTGCCTTCATTTATAATGTGTCGCTGTTTATGAAAGATGCTCCTTCATTTATAATGTGTTGCTGTTTATGAAAGATGCTGCTTCATTTATAATGTGTCGCTGTTTATGAAAGATGCTGCTTCATTTATAATGTGTCGCTGTTTATGAAAGATGCTCCTTCATTTATAATGTTGTGCTGTTTATGAAAGATGCTCCTTCCTTTATAATGTGTTGCTGTTTATGAAAGATGCTCCTTCATTTATAATGTGTTGCTGTTTATGAAAGATGCTCCTTCATTTATAATGTGTCGCTGTTTATGAAAGATGCTGCTTCATTTATAATGTGTCGCTGTTTATGAAAGATGCTGCTTCATTTATAATGTGTTGCTGTTTATGAAAGATGCTGCTTCATTTATAATGTGTTGCTGTTTATGAAAGATGCTCCTTCATTTATAATGTGTCGCTGTTTATGAAAGATGCTGCTTCATTTATAATGTGTTGCTGTTTATGAAAGATGCTCCTTCATTTATAATGTGTCGCTGTTTATGAAAGATGCTCCTTCATTTATAATGTTGTGCTGTTTATGAAAGATGCTCCTTCATTTATAATGTGTCGCTGTTTATGAAAGATGCTCCTTCATTTATAATGTGTGCTGTTTATGAAAGATGCTCCTTCATTTATAATGTGTCGCTGTTTATGAAAGATGCTGCTTCATTTATAATGTGTTGCTGTTTATGAAAGATGCTGCTTCATTTATAATGTGTTGCTGTTTATGAAAGATGCTCCTTCATTTATAATGTGTTGCTGTTTATGAAAGATGCTCCTTCATTTATAATGTGTCGCTGTTTATGAAAGATGCTCCTTCATTTATAATGTGTTGCTGTTTATGAAAGATGCTCCTTCATTTATAATGTGTCGCTGTTTATGAAAGATGCTCCTTCATTTATAATGTGTGCTGTTTATGAAAGATGCTCCTTCATTTATAATGTGTCGCTGTTTATGAAAGATGCTCCTTCATTTATAATGTGTTGCTGTTTATGAAAGATGCTCCTTCATTTATAATGTGTCGCTGTTTATGAAAGATGCTCCTTCATTTATAATGTGTTGCTGTTTATGAAAGATGCTGCTTCATTTATAATGTGTTGCTGTTTATGAAAGATGCTCCTTCATTTATAATGTGTTGCTGTTTATGAAAGATGCTCCTTCATTTATAATGTGTCGCTGTTTATGAAAGATGCTGCTTCATTTATAATGTGTTGCTGTTTATGAAAGATGCTGCTTCATTTATAATGTGTTGCTGTTTATGAAAGATGCTCCTTCATTTATAATGTGTTGCTGTTTATGAAAGATGCTGCTTCATTTATAATGTGTCGCTGTTTATGAAAGATGCTGCCTTCATTTATAATGTGTTGCTGTTTATGAAAGATGCTGCTTCATTTATAATGTGTCGCTGTTTATGAAAGATGCTGCCTTCATTTATAATGTGTTGCTGTTTATGAAAGATGCTGCTTCATTTATAATGTGTCGCTGTTTATGAAAGATGCTGCTTCATTTATAATGTGTCGCTGTTTATGAAAGATGCTGCTTCATTTATAATGTGTCGCTGTTTATGAAAGATGCTGCTTCATTTATAATGTGTCGCTGTTTATGAAAGATGCTGCTTCCTTTATAATGTGTCGCTGTTTATGAAAGATGCTCCTTCATTTATAATGTGTTGCTGTTTATGAAAGATGCTGCTTCATTTATAATGTGTCGCTGTTTATGAAAGATGCTGCTTCATTTATAATGTGTTGCTGTTTATGAAAGATGCTGCTTCCTTTATAATGTGTCGCTGTTTATGAAAGATGCTCCTTCCTTTATAATGTGTCGCTGTTTATGAAAGATGCTGCTTCATTTATAATGTGTCGCTGTTTATGAAAGATGCTGCTTCATTTATAATGTGTCGCTGTTTATGAAAGATGCTGCTTCATTTATAATGTGTCGCTGTTTATGAAAGATGCTGCTTCATTTATAATGTGTCGCTGTTATGAAAGATGCTGCTTCATTTATAATGTGTCGCTGTTTATGAAAGATGCTGCTTCATTTATAATGTGTCGCTGTTTATGAAAGATGCTGCTTCATTTATAATGTGTCGCTGTTTATGAAAGATGCTCCTTCCTTTATAATGTGTCGCTGTTTATGAAAGATGCTGCTTCATTTATAATGTGTCGCTGTTTATGAAAGATGCTGCTTCATTTATAATGTGTCGCTGTTTATGAAAGATGCTGCTTCATTTATAATGTGTCGCTGTTTATGAAAGATGCTGCTTCATTTATAATGTGTCGCTGTTTATGAAAGATGCTGCTTCATTTATAATGTGTCGCTGTTTATGAAAGATGCTGCTTCATTTATAATGTGTCGCTGTTTATGAAAGATGCTGCTTCATTTATAATGTGTCGCTGTTTATGAAAGATGCTCCTTCCTTTATAATGTGTCGCTGTTTATGAAAGATGCTGCTTCATTTATAATGTGTTGCTGTTTATGAAAGATGCTGCTTCATTTATAATGTGTTGCTGTTTATGAAAGATGCTGCTTCATTTATAATGTGTTGCTGTTTATGAAAGATGCTGCTTCATTTATAATGTGTCACTGTTCATGAAAGATGCTCCTTCCTTTATAATGTTGTGCTGTTTATGAAAGATGCTGCTTCCTTTATAATGTGTCGCTGTTTATGAAAGATGCTCCTTCCTTTATAATGTGTCTTTGTTTATGAAAGATGCTGCTTCATTTATAATGTGTCTTTGTTTATGAAAGATGCTCCTTCATTTATAATGTTGTGCTGTTTATGAAAGATGCTGCTTCCTTTATAATGTGTCGCTGTTTATGAAAGATGCTCCTTCCTTTATAATGTGTCGCTGTTCATGAAAGATGCTCCTTCCTTTATAATGTGTCGCTTTTCATGAAAGATGCTCCTTCCTTTATAATGTGTCGCTGTTCATGAAAGATGCTCCTTCCTTTATAATGTGTCGCTTTTCATGAAAGATGCTCCTTCCTTTATAATGTTGTGCTGTTTATGAAAGATGCTGCTTCCTTTATAATGTGTCGCTGTTCATGAAAGATGCTCCTTCCTTTATAATGTTGTGCTGTTTATGAAAGATGCTGCTTCCTTTATAATGTGTTGCTGTTTATGAAAGATGCTCCTTCCTTTATAATGTGTTGCTCTTCATGAAAGATGCTCCTTCCTTTATAATGTGTTGCTGTTTATGAAAGATGCTCCTTCCTTTATAATGTGTTGCTGTTTATGAAAGATGCTCCTTCCTTTATAATGTGTTGCTGTTTATGAAAGATGGTGCTTCCTTTATAATGTGTCGCTGTTCATGAAAGATGCTGCTTCCTTTATAATGTGTCGCTGTTCATGAAAGATGCTCCTTCCTTTATAATGTGTCGCTGTTCATGAAAGATGCTGCTTCATTTATAATGTGTCGCTGTTCATGAAAGATGCTGCTTCCTTTATAATGTGTCGCTGTTTATGAAAGATGCTCCTTCATTTATAATGTGTCGCTGTTCATGAAAGTTGCTCCTTCCTTTATAATGTGTCACTGTTCATGAAAGATGCTCCTTCATTTCTAATGTGTCGCTGTTCATGAAAGATGCTCCTTCCTTTATAATGTGTCGCTGTTCATGAAAGATGCTCCTTCATTTATAATGTGTCACTGTTCATGAAAGATGCTCCTTCATTTCTAATGTGTCGCTGTTCATGAAAGATGCTCCTTCCTTTATTATGTGTCGCTGTTCATGAAAGATGCTCCTTCATTTATAATGTGTCGCTGTTCATGAAAGATGCTGCTTCCTTTATAATGTGTTGCTGTTTATGAAAGATGCTGCTTCCTTTATAATGTGTCGCTGTTCATGAAAGATGCTGCTTCCTTTATAATGTGTTGCTGTTTATGAAAGATGCTGCTTCCTTTATAATGTGTCGCTGTTCATGAAAGATGCTCCTTCATTTCTAATGTGTCGCTGTTCATGAAAGATGCTGCTTCCTTTATAATGTGTCGCTGTTCATGAAAGATGCTCCTTCATTTCTAATGTGTCGCTGTTCATGAAAGATGCTCCTTCATTTCTAATGTGTCGCTGTTCATGAAAGATGCTGCTTCCTTTATAATGTGTCGCTGTTCATGAAAGATGCTGCTTCCTTTATAATGTGTCGCTGTTTATGAAAGATGCTGCTTCATTTATAATGTGTCGCTGTTCATGAAAGATGCTGCTTCCTTTATAATGTGTCGCTGTTTATGAAAGATGCTGCTTCCTTTATAATGTGTCGCTGTTTATGAAAGATGCTCCTTCCTTTATAATGTGTCGCTGTTTATGAAAGATGCTCCTTCATTTATAATGTGTCGCTGTTCATGAAAGATGCTCCTTCCTTTATAATGTGTCACTGTTCATGAAAGATGCTCCTTCATTTCTAATGTGTCGCTGTTCATGAAAGATGTTCCTTCCTTTATAATGTGTCGCTGTTTATGAAAGATGCTCCTTCATTTCTAATGTGTCGCTGTTCATGAAAGTTGCTCCTTCCTTTATAATGTGTCGCTGTTTATGAAAGATGCTCCTTCATTTCTAATGTGTCGCTGTTCATGAAAGATGCTCCTTCATTTCTAATGTGTCGCTGTTCATGAAAGATGCTCCTTCATTTCTAATGTGTCACTGTTCATGAAAGATGCTCCTTCATTTCTAATGTGTCGCTGTTCATGAAAGATGCTCCTTCATTTCTAATGTGTCGCTGTTCATGAAAGATGCTCCTTCATTTCTAATGTGTCGCTGTTCATGAAAGTTGCTCCTTCCTTTATAATGTGTCGCTGTTTATGAAAGATGCTCCTTCCTTTATAATGTGTCGCTGTTCATGAAAGATGCTCCTTCATTTCTAATGTGTCACTGTTCATGAAAGATGCTCCTTCATTTCTAATGTGTCACTGTTCATGAAAGATGCTCCTTCATTTCTAATGTGTCGCTGTTCATGAAAGATCCTCCTTCATTTCTAATGTGTCGCTGTTCATGAAAGATGCTCCTTCATTTCTAATGTGTCGCTGTTCATGAAAGATGCTCCTTCATTTCTAATGTGTCACTGTTCATGAAAGATGCTCCTTCATTTCTAATGTGTCGCTGTTCATGAAAGATCCTCCTTCATTTCTAATGTGTCGCTGTTCATGAAAGATGCTCCTTCATTTCTAATGTGTCGCTGTTCATGAAAGATGCTCCTTCATTTCTAATGTGTCACTGTTCATGAAAGATGCTCCTTCATTTCTAATGTGTCGCTGTTCATGAAAGATCCTCCTTCATTTCTAATGTGTCGCTGTTCATGAAAGATGCTCCTTCATTTCTAATGTGTCGCTGTTCATGAAAGATGCTCCTTCATTTCTAATGTGTCGCTGTTCATGAAAGATGCTCCTTCATTTCTAATGTGTCGCTGTTCATGAAAGATGCTCCTTCATTTCTAATGTGTCGCTGTTCATGAAAGTTGCTCCTTCCTTTATAATGTGTCGCTGTTCATGAAAGATCCTCCTTCATTTCTAATGTGTCGCTGTTCATGAAAGATGCTCCTTCATTTCTAATGTGTCGCTGTTCATGAAAGATGCTCCTTCATTTCTAATGTGTCACTGTTCATGAAAGATGCTCCTTCATTTCTAATGTGTCGCTGTTCATGAAAGATCCTCCTTCATTTCTAATGTGTCGCTGTTCATGAAAGATGCTCCTTCATTTCTAATGTGTCGCTGTTCATGAAAGATGCTCCTTCATTTCTAATGTGTCGCTGTTCATGAAAGATGCTCCTTCATTTCTAATGTGTCGCTGTTCATGAAAGATGCTCCTTCATTTCTAATGTGTCGCTGTTCATGAAAGTTGCTCCTTCCTTTATAATGTGTCGCTGTTTATGAAAGATGCTCCTTCATTTCTAATTTTTCTCTGTTCATGAAAGTTGCTCCTTCCTTTATAATGTGTCGCTGTTTATGAAAGATGCTCCTTCATTTCTAATTTTTCTCTGTTCATGAAAGATGCTCCTTCCTTTATAATGTGTCGCTGTTCATGAAAGATGCTCCTTCCTTTATAATGTGTTGCTGTTTATCAAAGATGCTGCTTCATTTATAATGTGTTGCTGTTTCTGTCCTTTATTCGTAGAGTTTTGCTGTTGAAGGTCGAAGGGATCTCCAGATCTGTTTATGTATCTGTATCATTGGAAATACCTACAGAGATATCTAAAAAGTTAGACAAAATGTATTTAAAATACTTCATGTAATGCTAAAAAACGAAGTGGTTTGGAAGTTTTACATTTTGAAATGTTAAATATCTCTTTCAAAGTAAATGGAAAAGATACTATTTGGAATACCTTCCCAAAATATGTTTTTATTCTGGTGGGTGGGGCTAAATTCTTACCTAAATTTGATTCCAAAATTAAAGAGCTACCAGTAAAGTTGTCCAGTTTTCATAAGGAATCTCTACTATCATGGAAACTTATATACAAGCATAACTTCTCTCCAACTAATTATTATATATGGAATAATGGGAATATTATTTATCGAAATCGAAATTTAGTATGCTTGTAACTCCTAAAGAATATGCAATAATCTTTGATGCTTTACCAACTTTTTTAGAACGTAGTTGCTGATGCTCAGATGAGTGACCAACTCAACAGCAGCATACTGGTTGCTAAAGCTGATATCATCAAAAAGAGATGCTCCAAGAAACTGATAAGAACATTTTTGCAGAAGGTAACTCTGCCCTGTGAGATTCTATTGGTCTTCTTATATGGGGAAATTAATTGGATTAAGTCTGGGGTCCCCTGCTAGAGCTGTTGCCCCCACGACCTGAGTTAATGCAGGAAATTTTGTTTGAGCAATAAAGTTAAAGAAGTCTCTTTGAAAATCCTGCATGAAGTTTACCCTGTTAAAAAGACACCGGAGAGGTTTAATCTTAACACTGACTTCTCCTGAACCTTCTGTGAGCTTCACACTGAAACAATATGACATTTGTTTTGTCAATATGTACATATGCCAGAATGTTTTGGACACAGGCTTTTAAGGTGGCAGTAATTAAACCATTACTTAAAAAGCCATCACTTGACCCAGCTATCTTAGCTAATTATAGGCCAATCTCCAACCTTCCTTTTCTCTCAAAAATTCTTGAAAGGGTAGTTGTAAAACAGCTAACTGATCATCTGCAGAGGAATGGTCTATTTGAAGAGTTTCAGTCAGGGTTTAGAATTCATCATAGTACAGAAACAGCATTAGTGAAGGTTACAAATGATCTTCTTATGGCCTCGGACAGTGGACTCATCTCTGTGCTTGTTCTGTTAGACCTCAGTGCTGCTTTTGATACTGTTGACCATAAAATTTTATTACAGAGATTAGAGCATGCCATAGGTATTAAAGGCACTGCGCTGCGGTGGTTTGAATCATATTTGTCTAATAGATTACAATTTGTTCATGTAAATGGGAATCTTCTTCACAGACTAAAGTTAATTATGGAGTTCCACAAGGTTCTGTGCTAGGACCAATTTTATTCACTTTATACATGCTTCCCTTAGGCAGTATTATTAGACGGTATTGCTTAAATTTTCATTGTTACGCAGATGATACCCAGCTTTATCTATCCATGAAGCCAGAGGACACACACCAATTAGCTAAACTGCAGGATTGTCTTACAGACATAAAGACATGGATGACCTCTAATTTCCTGCTTTTAAACTCAGATAAAACTGAAGTTATTGTACTTGGCCCCACAAATCTTAGAAGCATGGTGTCTAACCAGATCCTTACTCTGGATGGCATTACCCTGACCTCTAGTAATACTGTGAGAAATCTTGGAGTCATTTTTGATCAGGATATGTCATTCAAAGCGCATATTAAACAAATATGTAGGACTGCTTTTTTGCATTTACGCAATATCTCTAAAATCAGAAAGGTCTTGTCTCAGAGTGATGCTGAAAAACTAATTCATGCATTTATTTCCTCTAGGCTGGACTATTGTAATTCATTATTATCAGGTTGTCCTAAAAGTTCCCTAAAAAGCCTTCAGTTAATTCAAAATGCTGCAGCTAGAGTACTGACGGGGACTAGAAGGAGAGAGCATATGTCACCCATATTGGCCTCTCTTCATTGGCTTCCTGTTAATTCTAGAATAGAATTTAAAATTCTTCTTCTTACTTATAAGGTTTTGAATAATCAGGTCCCATCTTATCTTAGGGACCTCGTAGTACCATATCACCCCAATAGAGCGCTTCGCTCTCAGACTGCAGGCTTACTTGTAGTTCCTAGGGTTTGTAAGAGTAGAATGGGAGGCAGAGCCTTCAGCTTTCAGGGTCCTCTCCTGTGGAACCAGCTCCCAATTCAGATCAGGGAGACAGACACCCTCTCTACTTTTAAGATTAGGCTTAAAACTTTCCTTTTTGCTAAAGCTTATAGTTAGGGCTGGATCAGGTGACCCTGAACCATCCCTTAGTTATGCTGCTATAGACGTAGACTGCTGGGGGGTTCCCATGATGCACTGTTTCTTTCTCTTTTTGCTCTGTATGCACCACTCTGCATTTAATCATTAGTGATCGATCTCTGCTCCCCTCCACAGCATGTCTTTTTCCTGGTTCTCTCCCTCAGCCCCAACCAGTCCCAGCAGAAGACTGCCCCTCCCTGAGCCTGGTTCTGCTGGAGGTTTCTTCCTGTTAAAAGGGAGTTTTTCCTTCCCACTGTAGCCAAGTGCTTGCTCACAGGGGGTCGTTTTGACCGTTGGGGTTTTACATAATTATTGTATGGCCTTGCCTTACAATATAAAGCACCTTGGGGCAACTGTTTGTTGTGATTTGGCGCTATATAAAAAAATTGATTGATTGATTGATTGATTAAATGCCACCTGAAGGTGGACGTCATTTTTAGAAATATTAACTTTACTAATCCTTCTCTTTTCTGTCCTGCAACCAGCCACAGGATCACACACTTTACATTTTCCATTTTATGATGCTGATCTGGTGCTTTGGCTTTTGAGCACAATTAGTTCAGTCACATTTAATTGCGTCTTTTCTGCTTCTTATTTTAATGAGCCCATGTACGAACATCCTGTTTGACCTTCCCAAGGTCACAAGTTGCAACTGGTCAGAATTTCATCAGTTTTATGTTGGACCTGTGTATCTCATGCAGCCAGTGGAGTACTGTGATTCCACATGGATTTTGAGTCAATTGATCACATGACCTGGAACCTATTGAGCTAAAATGCTCATATTTACATATAAAAATTAATTAAAAATATGAACAGTTTTAAAATGTAAAATCAAGAGGTGTATCTCATGCAGCCAGTGGAGCACAATGGTTTCACACTGATTTCGAGTCAACTGATCAAATTGACTCAAAATTAAGGCATTACGTCAATTAAGGCATTGGACAGCAAGTCTGGCCCTCTTCTTTGTCAGTTGAAGAGTTTGTAATTTTATCCTAGGTTTTCTCCAGTGCCAAATATATCTTGACAATAATTTATCCCACTCATTAAATTGCTAATCAGATATTTTGATTGGAAGGGTCTGAAACAAATATAATATTCTCTGCAAAATCCACGTGGAATCACAGTACTCCACTGGCTGCATGAGATACACCTCTTGTTTTTGCATTTTAAATCGGTTCATATTTTTAATTAATTTTAAATATAAACATTAGCCTTTTCGCTCAACAGCTCCTCAATAGCATTAAACAGTATCTCTGGTTTGAATATCTCACCTTTTTATTTTGAAAACAGGAAGTTGGTACTCGACGTAGCCGTCTCCTATCTCCGCTTGTTTACTGTAACGTCTGCAATACGGGCGCACTTGAAATGTTGGAACGGCTTGCTCAGAGTCGCTCTGTCGCCGGAGCAAAGAAGAGGGAACACCGGAGCGAATGTCTGTCAAATATCTGTCGAATATCCATCGTAAAACTAATTTCACCGCAGTTCGTTCATTCGAGATTTAAATATGAACAGTTATAAACTGTACACTCTTGTACTTGTTTGTGACTTTTTCTGTTTTAAATAAAAGATAAGCAGATAAACGTAGTGGGTGATGGTTGTTTTGGTTTACAAGAAATAAAATTCAGCTTTTACACTGTAAAAAAAAGTAAGTTGTTTTTCTAGAAAAATTCTGTCAGTTGTGGTTTCCAGGGGAATTCTGTCAAAATTGCAATGACTATGTAAATGGTTTGCACATACATATTTATGAAAATTTTAGTTTAAACCTGTAGTTAAAAAATATTAATGGTCTTTTTCATGTTGAATTGGCATGGCCATGCTGATATTACACCTTCTTTTTTTTTTTGTAAAATTTAGAAATATATTAAGTCCCTTTGGCTTCTCCCTTGATTTCACTCAGGGTCACCACAGCAGATGCAAAGAGGGTCTGCATGTTGATTTGGCACAAGCTGTACACCAGATGTCCTTCCTGCTGCAACATCACATTACACAGTGAAATGTGGCAGGGGTGGGGTTCGAACCAGGAACCTTTGTTACTGAAACCAAGTGCACTAAGCACTTGGCCACCACCCCTGATATCTGTCTGTATAGAGTAATAAGCACAGTAGCTTTGTGGTTAGTGCATGTTGCCTCAGAGCAAGAAGGTCATTGCTTCGAATCCCACCTGTGGCCTTTCTGTGTGGAGTTTGCATGTTCTCCCCATGTTTGTGTGGGTTTCCTCCGAGTGCTTTAATTTCCTCCTACATTTAAAGACATGCAAGTTAGGTGAACTGGAAACTTTATACATGTTCAGGTCTCCCTTGCAAAAGAGATCTTGATCTCAATGGGACTAACCTGGTTAAATAAAGGTTAAATTAAAATTGCACCCTACCATCAGGTGTTTTATCTTCATTTATACTTTAGCTCATCCACAATTACTACAGTAAATTTGAGGACGTTTTGTCTTTATTTAGTAGAGTTGCATAAGGGTTAGATTTTCTGGCAGCCACCATCTGTCAGCCTGCCAGAATTTGTATCCACTATCTTTATAGCTGGAATTGCACCAACATAACATATTGCTTTAAGAGAGGGTGCCATTCTTATTCACAAAAACACAGAGCATAAAAGTATTTTTAGAGTAAAGGATAGGATGGAGGTGGGCAATGTGAGCCCCTCCCTTAACTTTATTTATCACTCAGTCTCATGCCAGCTTGTGGTGACATTATGAAAAGTACAGTAATCTATGGGTTCATGACAACAGCACGAAAACAGGCTGTTTTTTTTTTTTTTTTGTTTGTTTTTTATGAAGGAATAAACTAATGAGCATTTACTGGAATATCTAATACCATATAAAAATAGGGGATACAAATTCTGGCAGGCCGACAGATGGTGGCTGCCAGAAAATGTATCCCCTATGCAACTCTACTAAATAAAGACAAAACTTCCTCAAATTTACTGTAGTAATTGTGGATGAGCTAAAGTATAGTAAAGTGAAGAGAGAAAATCATTGGATTATCTTGACGGTGGTGCGATTATAAACGTCTTACGGCGTATTTTTTTTTTTTTTTTTTTTTTAATAAATGTCTTCAGCGGGTTTTTTTTATGTTGGACACCGTTTCTGGGTCTGTGCGTGTAATCGACGTGAAGACACGCATGCATTAAACGTCGTCAAAAGATTATGAAACTTATATTTTAATGTCATGTTTGTGTCTCAACTGCCTAACCAACATGCTGTTATTTTTGTCTGGGAGCATCTGCAGATCGTTTAAAGAGCTGCAGAACGTCTGGAAGCGCTGCACGAGTGAATGCGCGCTCCCGGGCCAGGGGACGATAAGTAGTTTGGCACGACGCGGGCTGTGCCGCTGTCCAAGGTGCTGAAAGAGTCAAGTCATTTATACTGGCCGATATATTGTTGCAGCGCTGCATGTAGCGACTCACTGTCATTTTTTAAAAACCAAATGACAGTCAGCAACTTTAATTTTCTGTGAAGCCACAGTGCTGTTGAACAGCAGCTCAGAGAGAAACACAGCACAGCTGAAAGCAGTATATCTTTGGGTGAAAGAAAATAAAACGTCAGTAAAATTCTTAATTAAATTATAGAGAATTCCTCCTGTGTCCATAGCTGCTCTTACATTCAGCAATTAACGGTTTATTTTAAGTTTATTTGAGTTTAAAAGCTTTGTGTTTCCAAAAAGCTGTTTCTTCAGATGAAAAGCCAGCAGAGCGGGAGAGAGGAGGGGATCTTCACTTATTTTCACATGAGAACTGTTTACAAACTCTTTGCCATTTATAGACTAGCGCGTATTGTTTGTAAACAACAGACTTTAGCGCTGAATGCGTGCTAAAGCAGTGGAGCAAAACGATCAGGAACAATCATCTTCATCTTACAGTGAAACAGGTAAAGATATGTCACTCTGCCATCTCTTCAGAAGCAAAAATCTCATAAACCTGCTCTGTAGACTAGGACACTGTGAGAAATATTCATTCTCTCTTGAACCGGAGATGGCTCTGACAGAAACTGCTGATGAAAACTCATCCCTCCTCTCATCACAGATCATATGCTCACCTTCACCTGACTCAGTATTCCATTCAGAGTTTGATAACTTTGACCAGTAATCAACGACTTAACAGGCAAAGGTTCAATACACACTGCACACGGCATCATGCTTCAGGAACTTGGTGAATCAGATGAGCTTCCCAATAACCAGTTGCCTGCAACTGACAGGACAAAGAGAAGGTCCCTCAACATAATCCCTCAAGCAACCTTACCTGAATGGTACATGACAAAATGCCTCAGTCCAAAAATCACTGTCAGCCAGACATATAACCAGGGAGCACCAGAGTCTGCAAATAACTCCAGACAGCTCATTTGCCAAAGTACAAAGGCCAGCCAGAGCCCCAGAGACCTTTCCATCAGGTGACATATTATTAGGAATGAAAGTACAACAAAGATCACCAAACGTAACACATACTCCACCTTTTTCTGCTATGAGCATGTCCAGTGCCATCCGGTTTTGGTAGGCCAACAGAGATGTGGCTGCCAATTGCTCCAAGTGACCTGCTACAGCATCACAAGTAGGATTAGTTAGTCTTTGCACATTATAATGGATGCAGTTTATTCTATCCACATTCTTATTTATTGTAACCCAAGGAATGATCAAATCAAATCCTGCACAAAACAACTATATTCACACCTACATAGACTCTAATCCACCGCATCTTGTAGATTCTTTCTTACTTCAGCCAGTGAGTGAGTAGGTGGAGAAGCAGGTGCACACTGAAACAAATGATACCAAGTACCTTCCTTGGTTGCCACTTGTACTGAGTGTGAGTTGGCCTTTGCCACCTGATAGGGACCAGTCCACCTAGGCTCCGTCCACTTTCTCTTTATCACTTTCAGCCAAACCCAATTCTTCAGGTTCCACTGGCTTTCCCACAGGTCCCTGCGGGGTTGTTCCCTCTCGGTCACAGGTCCCTGCGGGGTTGTTCCCTCTCGGTCACAGGTCCCTGCGGGGTTGTTCCCTCTCGGTCACAGGTCCCTGCGGGGTTGTTCCCTCTCGGTCACAGGTCCCTGCGGGGCTGTTCCCTCTTGGTGTTGAATCTGTGAGGAGAGAGAGGCTACCAGCGCAGTTAGCGAGGCATAAAAAACTGAATGTTTAATTTCATCCAGGTCCAGGGGGTGCAGTAGGTGTAAATCCTGTACTACTATTTACAGATGCTGATAGCCATCAGATCAATAGGCAATGCCTGAATCCAATTTAATTTGGAGTCTGCACAAATCTTTGCCAGTTTTTCTTTCATTGTCCTGTTTGTTCTTTCAACCACACCTTCAGACTGTGGATGACAGACAGTGCCAAAACAATGCTTTACTCCTAAAGCTTGTTCTGTCATTTGTAGATCAGTATTTTTGAAATGTGTTCAATTATCTGATCTGATTCTTTGAGGAAATACATGTCTTGGGATGTGTGGATTTATTAAGATTTGGCAGCATCTTCTTTTTTAGTTGGGATAGCTTCCACCCATTTGGTGAACGCATCTACTATTACCAGCAGGTAACGATATCCAGACACCCTATTATCGGGACCCATATCTGTGTAGTCCACCACCAGCTCCTGAAAAGGAGAGGTGGGTACCGGGTAAGTTGCCATCATAGGAGTCATGGCTGGTCTAGAATTGTACAGTAGTATTCAAATTTCAAAATTTTCAGTAGTGTTCAGAATAATAGTAGTGCTATGTGACTAAAAAGATTAATCCAGGTTTTGAGTATATTTCTTATTGTTACATGGGAAATAAGGTACCAGTAGATTCAGTAGATTCTCACAAATCCAACAAGACCAAGCATTCATGATATGCACACTCTTAAGGCTATGAAATTGGGCTATTAGTAAAAAAAAAAAAGTAGAAAAGGGGGTGTTCACAATAATAGTAGTGTGGCATTCAGTCAGTGAGTTCATCAATTTTGTGGAACAAACAGGTGTGAATCAGGTGTCCCCTATTTAAGGATGAAGCCAGCAGCCTGTTGAAAATGCTTTTCTTTTTGAAAGCCTGAGGAAAATGGGACGTTCAAGACATTGTTCAGAAGAACAGCGTAGTTTGATTAAAAAGTTGATTGGAGAGGGGAAAACTTATACGCAGGTGTGAAAAATTATAGGCTGTTCATCTACAATGATCTCCAATGCTTTAAAATGGCCAAAAAAACCAACAAAAAAAAAACAAAGATGCGTAGAAGAAAAGGGAAAACAACCATCAAAATGGATAGAAGAATAACCAGAATGGCAAAGGCTCACCCAGTGATCAGCTCCAGGATGATCAAAGACAGTCTGGAGTTACCTGTAAGTGCTGTGACAGTTAGAAGATGCCTGTGTGGAGCTAATTTATTTGCAAGAATCCCCCGCAAAGTTCCTCTGTTAAATAAAAGACATGTGCAGAAGAGGTTACAATTTGCCAAAGAACACATCAACTGGCCTAAAGAGAAATGGAGGAATATTTTGTGGACTGATGAGAGTAAAATTGTTCTTTTTGGGTCCAAGGGCCGCAGACAGTTTGTGAGACGACCCCCAAACTCTGAATTCAAGCCACAGTTCACAGTGAAGACAGTGAAGCATGGTGGTGCAAGCATCATGATATGGGCATGTTTCTCCTACTATGGTGTTGGGCCTATATATCGCATACCAGGTATCATGTATCAGTTTGGATATGTCAAAATACTTGAAGAGGTCATGTTGCCTTATGCTGAAGAGGACATGCCCTTGAAATGGGTGTTTCAACAAGACAATGACCCCAAGCACACTAGTAAATGAGCAAAATCTTGGTTCCAAACCAACAAAATTAATGCTTCGCAGATGTGAAGAAATCATGAAAAACTGTGGTTATACAACTAAATACTAGTTTAGTGATTCACAGGATTGCTAAAAAAGCAGTTTGAACATAATAGTTTTGAGTTTGTAGCATCAACAGCAGATGCTACTATTATTGTGAACACCCCCTTTTCTACTTTTTTTTTTTACTAATAGCCCAATTTCATAGCCTTAAGAGTGTGCATATCATGAATGCTTGGTCTTGTTGGATTTGTGAGAATCTGCTGAATCTACTGGTACCTTGTTTCCCATGTAACAATAAGAAATATACTCAAAACCTGGATTAATCCCCCTACTTCCTGTTTTCCGTCCACTACAGCCCATCCATCTCTCAATCCTTCTGAGGAAGGCCTGAAACAGCAACCATCTGTATCGAGTGTCCTGACTTCAGGATCTATCAGAGGTTCTGCTTTCAAATCTTTTCTCAACTTTGCGTCCACCTCAACTCGTTCCTCACACTCGTGAGCTGGGAAAGGATCCATTCAATCAGCCATGTTTATTCCCTCTGCAGTGTCAGTTATGTGAGGCTGCAGAAGAACGTTTTCCAATCGAGATTGTCGCAAATTTGTCATGGAGAATGCTTTCAACGAGACATAGGAGGCCACTGTGTGTGACGTTAACACAGTCAGTGAGTGTAACATCACTATGTGAGCAGTTTTTGTTATGGCTTTTGCCACTGCCGCTACATGATGTGTGCATGGCGGTTGACCTTGTTCAGTTGTGTCAAGTTTTGAACTGTAGTACCTAAGTACTTGTCTTACACACCCTTTTTTCTGAAAAAGTGCAGCATTAACCACACCCCCTCTTTCAGAAACATCCAAATAGAAAGGAATGTTGTAGTCAGGAACAGCAAGTGAAGTCATTTGTGTCAACATTTGTTTGAAGGCAATAAATTGATTTTCTGCTTCAGGTGTCCACATGAGTTTGGCAGTGAGATTTCTATGTCCCTGGGTTTTTACCAAGTCCCTCAGAAGGCATGTATTGTCCACATAGCACGGAATGTAATTTCCGCTGTAACCAGTCAGTAACAAAAAGGACAGCATGTCTTTAACAGTTTCTGTTTTTTTGTGATGCAGAATAGAAGTTAGCTGAGAAGTGGAGACAGCTGAGGCATTCTGGGAAATCACTCTACCCAAGAATGTGACTCGTGGTCTACAGACATGGACTTTTTAATTTGCTGATTTTAAAGCCACATTGATGTAATTTCAAGAGAAGATTTTCTGTTGCCTTTAGGCAAGACTTGTCATCAGGAGCAGCCAACAAAAGATCATCCACATATTGAATCAACAGTGTCCTTTGGTAACTCAGTGTCTTTGAAGAGTTGTTTTAAAGTGTGATTGAACAGACCAGGGGAAAGAACAAAACCTTGAGGCATGGACGTCTACCTGCATTGCTGTCCATCAAAATGTGAAGGCAAAGCTATCTCTCAAATGTTCTGCTAATGGAATGCAGAAAAAAAGCATTTGCCAGATCCACAACTGTAAAAAACTTGGATTTGTCACAGGCAAACAAGTAGTAGCCACCACAGCATTGATTTGTCATAAATCATGTACCATACGATACTTATCAGAATTCGGCTTGGGGACAGGCAAAATAGGTGTGTTCCAGGAGGAGGAGCATGTTTCTAGAACACCTGAACTTAATAGTCCCTGTACTGTTACAGAGATTCCATCATGGGCTGCCGGAGACATAGGATACTGAGCACGCCAAATCGGTAAAGTAGGAGCTAATTCAAAAGTAATAGGTGGTATTGGACACCATCCCACATCTGTTGAGCCCTTGGACCAGACTCTGTGGTAAGGAGGCCAACAAAATGGGAGTGTGTTCATGGTCAGTCTGTTGTGCACCATGATGTCTTTCCAGAAACTGTATTTCCAAGGTCACCACATCAAGAGTGTGATGGCAGAGCATAAAAATAGGAACCAGAATGAGACCTTTTTAACCTCTTAAAATAGGTCTAGGTTCGCCGCCTTTGAACTTGTTCAAGGTCTGTGTCCCAAGAATGATACCTGTCAATCTCAAGACTCTGGCTTTGATCTGACTTGGGTGTAGTAATATGGCCGCCATGAGGCTTTTGGTGCTATTTAAAAAATAAATAAATATTGAAATTTGAACATATAAAACAAACCGAGAAAAAAAAATCTCAGAACTGAAAAGCAAATATTTGTCTGTGTTTTTTCAATGTTTAATGAGGTCAGTTTTATGTTTTTTTTCGATCAGCTGATGTTGACATATGACGTATATTTTCCTGCGACGCAGATGACGTCATTAGCAGACTGCGTCGTGTCCGAAAGAGCGAGCTTTTCGGTGTTAGCGCATCAGTCCGACCGGACCGGGACTCGGTTCTGAAGAAGTCTTTTCACGGTGCTCGACTGACTCTGTTCGTTTCCTCATCCGGTGTCGCTCGTGAGCAGAGTGGTGGTGACGTCACGGGCCCGCTGGTCTCGGACCAGACGGTCCCGGTTCGAAGGTTCGGAGGTTCGGCCGCTAAGATGTGGTTAAAGGTGTTCTTCCTACTCTTGTACTTCATGCTGCTGTTCGTGTTGGCCCGGTTCTTTGAGGTGGTTCTTTGGTACGAAACCGGCGTGTTTGGAACTCAGCTGGTGGATCCGGTTCGGCTCAGTTACACCGAACTGAAGACCATCCTGGAGAGTCGAGGACTGAGCTACTCTGGACTCAAGAAGAAGGAAGTCAGTGCCCTGCTCCAGAACTCAGGTGGGTTCTAAACCATGTAATAATAAGATAATATAACGATGATAATATCAACAACATCGTAATACTAGAAGCACTCAGAGAGTGCAAACCTCCGCCAAGGCCAGGGGGTCACTGACGCCATAACATCTACAATAACATCTACACGCCGTGGAATCATTGAACCTAAAAAAGTCTACATAAAAAGTCAGTAGTAAAAAAAGTTTCATCTGCTGTGACTGGATAGCATGTATCCTTAGCGCTTGGCATCACAGTTTATTGCAACTTGCACCTTTCCCAGAAGCTACTGTCATCTGAGCACTGATATTGATATTGCATGTGCTTACAGACAAAAACAAATAAGAGACAAAATTCAGTTTATTATTCAACTAAACTGCAAATATATGAATTTTTTTTAACATTTATGAAACACCTCTCTAAACAAGGCCATAGGGTCACTGACCCTAAAGAGATTCCCTCCTTGGCACAGTGATCTATTTCTTTTTGTCTCTTTCTCTAAAATTGTATATAATAATCATTAGATTATTAATATATAAACAAAAATAAATTCAAGAAATTACAATTTGAAAAAAAATGCACCCGAACGTGATGACAGCTGCAACTGCTTAATGCTAACTTTTAACATTGCAAATGCCATAGACATGCTAATGCGTTAGCATCGGGATGCGTATCGTGATCCGAATCACCACTAAAATTTAATCACTTGTTCCTCTTGTCATTTCCAACCACTCCACAAAATTTCATCAAAATCCGTTCAAAACGTTTTGAGTTATCCTGCTCACAGACAAACAAACAAACGCGACTGAAAACATAACCTCCTTGCGCAGGTAATAACATAATGAAACGATAAAATCCTAATAATATGCATATGTCACGGACATGAACGAGTGAAGCTCATCAGCATCTCACCATGTCGTTTAGGTCCTTCAGACTTCATTTTGAGTAAATGCTTCAGGGGAGCATTAGCATGGCAAAAACCTTTCAGAGCCCCCCAGACTCCCCCCCCCCCCCGCCTTTTTAAGCATTTTTCTTTTTTTGCCTCTCACATGCCTGGAAAAGCTCCTCGCCATCTAACCATGTCCTTTAGGTCCTTCAGACTTTTTTCAGTAAAATTCTTCTTGGGAGCATGAGCATGACTAAACCCTTTCAGCTTCTGGAGGGGCTCTGCTCCCCCATATTCCCCGCCTTTTTAAGCATTTTTCTTTTTTGCTTTTCAGCTGACTCCCTAATTACAGCCATTTAACCCCCTGCCACTTTAAGCATTTCTTTAATGTAGATGTAAATTAATATTCAAGGTTTTCAGCTAGTTGACAGTAGGGCTGTACAATATGGTACAAAATGACCAAATTATTGTATCTCAAAATTGCCATATAAATTGTCATGTAAATGTCACTTATATACATGCTGTCCATATTCTCGAGCCGCTTAGCCAAGTTCCCATGGGATAAAAAAGCTTTTCAACGTACCATCCCTGGTTCTCAAGACCAGGCACCTAAGTGGCTCTACTCTCTTTTTTTTCTTTAAAGATATTTAGGTGTACCTTAGTAAACACTCACAGAGTTCAACTTTAGATTTGGAATGTATAACAGAAGATATACCTTACTGAATTTTCATATCAGTATGATATACGATATGACTATGATTTGACACAAAGTGCAGCAACAGTGAAAATTAAACATTCTTAAACAAAACAGTAATAATACCACACTCATTTTGCACTCATCATAAGGTTAGGATACTGTGCCCTCCAAAAGTATTGGAACACTTGGAATTTCACACATTTTTATTTGTTTATGCCATTTTAAATACAAGAAATACAAAAAAAAATAAAGATTACAAATTTCTAAAATTATCTTCCTCAAACTGAAAGCAAATCTCTAAAACTTGATAATAGCTGTAAATAATAATCAGATTTATTGCCAGTTTTCTTTAGACAAGTCAGGGGATGGGGAAGTTACTGAATATATCTTGGACTTTATTTGCATCAGTTATGAAGAAATACAAAAGTTTCAAATTTAGGCTTTCATATCAAATGTACTTTCTGTCAAATTGTAGTTGAACTTTCAGGTCTTCTTTTTAAGAAAATCCTCCTCTAAAGCACTTCATCAGGAAGCTGGGTTTTATATTTTTAACTTATATCAAGTTGTAAAGATTTGCTTTCAGTTTGAATTAAGGAAGATAATTTTAGAAAAAAAATGCATTTGAAATGGAATAAACAAATTAAAATGTGTGAAATACCAAGTGTTCCAATAAATTTGAGGGCAACTGAGAAACACTGAGGAGCAGCATCTTACATCTCATATATAGTGCAGCAGATAAGAGAATATTTAGAGTGGAATCCTGCAAATGGTGATACAAGCATCAAATTTGGCACAAAAAATTCATAGACATGAACTCTTTAAAAAAAACTGATTGGCCACTTGAATTGTCAATAGGCAGCCAGGTCAAAATTAAAGTGGTCAAAATTAAAAGATGCTCCAATCATATAGAAAACTACACCACATTATTTGCCTGATCATAAAGATTCCAAAAAAGGTATAGTTTTGACAATCTGTGACTGAATGTTCTGGAGTTATGAGGTAAAAGCAGCAAGAATGGTGACAAAGGTCAGTTTCAGTTTGTACAGGGGTCAAGTTAAAGTTGTTCCATTAATTTGCTCCAGCTGTAGTTGTGCTGAAATTGATGCTTGTATCACCATTTGAAATATTGTTTCAGTTATCTGCTCCAACACAAGCCAACAGAGCATGAATCAGCTGCTGTCTGTTAGCTTAATCATGTGTATATAAGGCAACCCAAATTAAAGGAGAAATGCTGCTTTTAACAACCTGGACCTCATTTCTGGCATAAAATACGGTCGTTTACTCACCAATATAAGTTTGGTGTGATTAGAAGTCCATAGTCCAAACGACATGTTCAGTTCAAATCTGAAGCAAATATTTTATTCTTTTACTTAGGTGGATTAGAAAATGCACAGAATGATAAATCCACCAAAATAAATTCAGGAACCACTCAAAATCAGAAAACTTAACCAGAAAATTGTGAGTAGTGCAAACCAAAGACTTCAGTAAAAAAAGAAATAGCCTAAACCAAAAAGATGAAAAATAAGCAGCCCACTAAAAAAAAAAAAACAAGAACCAAAAAAAAAGAGCAACTGGATTACGTGAGGAAAAATGTTTGATAAAAGAACACAAAAAATGTGAGAACCAACAAAGTAAAAGCAGGGAGCAATCAAAAACAGAAAACTTAATACTGGATCCGGGAAAGGAATTAACTAAACAAAAATGAGAAAACTGGAACGGCTTCACCCTTTCACAACAACTCGTTGTCAAAAACCTGGCGTTAAGTTCTAGCAGAGACCTGATTGGATGTAGATGAGGGATGCTAGACAGCTTGTCCAAAAGACACAACAGGTGTGGAAAAACCCCCAGAAAAGCATGACCAAAAATAATGTCACACCAACCATCCAGAAGATTGTGAGTCCAATGGTTCTCTTTGAAGATGAGACTGAAGGTTGGATATGGACAGGAGGTTCAGGAGATGGTCAGGCTGCACGTTCAGGTGAAACACGTGGTGTGGACATGTCGGGTGATGTGCTCTCAAGTAAGAGCAGTGATGGCTTCAGCACCCCAGATGGCGTAGCTGCAGCAGGAGACATGACGGGTGCACGAACAGGTGATCATGCGGGTGCCACAGGAGGTCTGGAAGCAGGGCACGCTGTAGAGTGATATGAGCAATTCTACAGATAGTGCACCGCAGATCTTCCACGGTGCCGCAGATAAGATGGGAGGTGCACACGTTGCTGAATGCTCTAGCGACGTGATCTTTTCCACAGGCTCCTCTGCCTGTAGTTCCGGGACCACAGGAGGCGCAGATGACTCCGGAGGAGGGCAGGTCGCAGCGGATGTTGGGAGTTACATAGAAGGAACCCTCAGTCCACACGATTCAGCCAGTGGAGCGTGGTCTTCAGGAGGGCTGACTTCGAGGGAGGCGCTCTCACTGTTGGATGTTGTGGTGGAGCGCGTGTCGCGGGTCCTGCTGGCATACACACAGTGAGGCACAGACCTGACAAAGCATTTCCTGATGGCTCTGATGAAAATTCTGGAGATCACGGAGGTGCAATCACATCAGAGGTGTCAGGCAACAATGCTCCGTTGTCAGATGCAGCTGGGTATGGCAGCAGTTGCGCTCGGCGTTTTGGTGGTGTTGGCACCGTGGCCGTAGATGGTGTGGAGATATGCCTGGGTGCAGGTATGGGTGGCTGGCATGTCGAGTGTGATGTGAGCACTAAAGGCTGACTGGGAGCCGGCGTGAAAAAACAGAGAGACGAGACGGCTGCATCGGACCAAATGATTGATGAGGGTGTGTCAAAACAGAAGTCATTGACCTCTGATTAAAAAAGGAAGTCCATGGGATCTTCGATGTAAGGAGGAACTCGACCCTGCTTGAACCACGTCTTTATTTGAGCCAGATGCGGGTAAGCAGACACAATATCAGGTTCTGTTGACAGGATCTGGTCAAGCGCTGAAAAAATCTGTTTGCTGTTCTGCCGGTCTGGGCTGTCCTGATATTCAAAAAATACGTCTTGAATCTTTAAAAAGATATTTTCAGTGTCTTGGAGAGCCAGCCCTTCAATTTCTGATGATGTGTCATCGTCGAGCTCCATCCATTCTGATTTGCTGTCATCCAGTGGGGGGCTGGCCGGCAGGTGCTGCTCTGGTTCTTTAATCCAGGCTGGGAGCCTGTTCGCTAACTCAGGAAACAAATTATACAGTCAGGAGTTAGCCTCCAGCGTTTCCCACGCTTGATCTAAGAAATCAAATTTCTCCCTCGGATAGATGCAGTCGCGAAAGTAGACAAAAAAAAAAAAAAAACCTGTAGATCTGAGAAGATCCTCTTGATTACAGTCATATCCGGGTTTGAGTCTGCAGAATGACTGCTTACCGGCATGACGGGATCTGAGTCCACTGTGTCTGGGTTCTGGTTAGTTCATCCTGTCAGGAATTGTGATGACGTGGCACGGCAGGCTGTCAGAGGTACGGGCAGTTGTGAGGCAGTGGCGTTGTCAGTAATGAGCAGAGTTCAAGCACGGACAAACAGGTGTATAGGAGGAAGCAGAAACACTATCACAAACAAGCAGGGTTCAGGCATGGTGAAGCAGGTTAACTGGCTCAGACAAAAGGCAAGATCAAAACAGGCGAGGGTCGTACATGGCAAGGTAACAGGCTATGGCAGAAAAACGAGAGGATTGGAATGAGGCAATATGAACAACGAGCTAGCACAGAACAGAGGACAACATGGGGCTTAAATGCAGAGAGTACTCAGTGAGTGGTGTGAAGCAGGTGCAGGGAGGAAGGTGTGGCCGGACGAGAGTGAAGTGACAGGTGGGCGTGTTGAACACAAGTAGCAAAGACAGAAATGTGATGGGGACAAGACAAATGTAAAACAACTAAGAAATAAAGATACCTAAAATCCAAACGTGAGAGGAACTGAGTTAACAAATGCAAGAACTGAAAAAGATGAAGAGAAAATAAAAGGCTGGGTCTAAACTAGGACAGAACTCAACATGTGGCTGAGGTATAACAGATAATCTCCCCACCATAACGTGATAACAGAATGACTAAGCAAAAAAAAAAAAAAATGCAGAGACTAAACTAGAACAGAACTTAACATATGGCTGAAGCATAACAGATAATATAAGCAATGACTAAAGTGGAAAAACAGAATATAAATACTCAGGGCCGGACAGAAGGACAAAGAGAGGGAAACAGGTGAAGACTGTGGGACAAAACATGATTCCGGGCAGGACCAGGGTCAAAGCATGACAACAATAACAATTATACGATAATGCAATAATAACATGATAATACAATCATAGTGTCATCATCATGATGATAAAAACAAAATAATATGATAATGTGATAATAATAACATCATAACAATGACAATACACTCATAGCATTGTAATAACCATAAGGCATTTACATTGTAATAATACAATCCAATCATAACAACATTGTAATGATAATAATAATACGACAACATCATAATGTTGTTCATTCAGCTGCTTCCGGTTTTGTTCAGGGTCGCCACAGCGGATACAGCCAGATCCGCATTGGTAATTGGCACAAGTTTTATGCCGGATGCCTTTGCTGACGCAACTCCAGTTTTACCTGGAGAAACACACAAAGCCGCTGGTGCTCCAAAGAGGTCTCCCATCCAAGTACTAACCAGATCCTGCCCTGCTTAGCTTCTGAGATCTGACGGGATCAGACTGATACAGAGCAGACCCGCTCCACAACAACATCATAATATGATATTAACAATGTCATAATAAAAAAGTGAGTCCCTTCAACTGCTCCCTTGTTTCCACTCAGGCTTGCCACAGCAGATCCAAGGTGGATGTGCATGATGATTTGACACAAGTTTTACGCTGGATATCCTTCCTGACACATTTGGTATTGGGGTTCCGCACTGGAACAAAGCGCACTAACCACTTGCCCCCCCCCCCCCCCCCCCCCCCCGCCGAACAGTGTCGTAATAACATAATATAATAATATAATAGCAACATTATAATTTACACCATAATCATAACAGCATAATAATACAATAATAACATTGTAAAATCTAATAATAATAAAATAATATTAATATCAATATCATAACCGCTTCAGTTTTTCCTCCATCTATTAAATGATCAAAGAATCCAGTAATAACAACTCAACACGATCATGTGGTTCGTGTGCTTGTTTCCAGAGTAGAAGGTTCTTGGTTCAAGACCACTCCTGCTCTTGGTGTAATGTGAAATTGCATCAGGAAGGGCATCTGGTGTAAAACCTGTGCCAAATCAATGTGCAAATCCATGTCGGCTCTGTGGTGACCCTGAATGAAACAAGAGAGAAGTGGAAGGGACTTACTTATACAGTAGTGTTCAGAATAATAGTAGTGCTATGTGACTAAAAAGATTAATCCAGGTTTTGAGTATATTTCTTATTGTTACATGGGAAACAAGGTACCAGTAGATTCAGTAGATTCTCACAAATCCAACAACACCAAGCATTCATGATATGCACACTCTTAAGGCTATGAAATTGGGCGATTAGTAAAAAAAAGTAGAAAAGGGGGTTTTCACAGTAATAGTAGCATCTGCTGTTGACGCTACAAACTCAAAACTATTATGTTCAAACTGCTTTTTTAGCAATCCTGTGAATCACTAAACTAGTATTTAGTTGTATAACCACAGTTTTTAATGATTTCTTCACATCTGCGAGGCATTAAATTTGTTGGATGGAACCAAGATTTTGCTGGTTTACTAGTGTGCTTGGGGTCATTGTCTTGTTGAAACACCCATTTCAAGGGCATGTCCTCTTCAGCATAAGGCAACATGACCTCTTCAAGTATTTTGACATATCCAAACTGATCCATGATACCTGGTATGCAATATATAGGCCCAACACCATAGTAGGAGAAACATGCCCATATCATGATGCTTGCACCACCATGCTTCACTGTCTTCACTGTGAACTGTGGCTTGAATTCAGAGTTTGGGGGTCGTCTCACAAACTGCGGCCCTTGGACCCCAAAAGAACAATTTTATTCTCATCAGTCCACAAAATATTCCTCCATTTCTCTTTAGGCCAGTTGATGTGTTCTTTGACAAATTGTAATCTCTTCTGCACGTCTTTTATTTAACAGAAGGACTTTGCGGGGGATTCTTGCAAATAATGTAGCTTCACACAGGCGTCTTCTAACTGTCACAGCACTTACAGGTAACTCCAGACTGTCTTTGATGATCCTGGAGCTGATCAATGGGTGAGCCTTTGCCATTCTGGTTAGTCTTCTATCCATTTTGATGGTTGTTTTCCGTTTTCTTCCACTCGTTTCTGTTTTGTTTGTCCATTTTAAAGCATTGGAGATCATTGTAGATGAACAGCCTATAATTTTTTGCACCTGCGTATACGTTTTCTCCTCTCCAATCAACTTTTTAATCAAACTATGCTGTTCTTCTGAACAATGTCTTGAACGTCCCATTTTCCTCAGGCTTTCAAAGAGAAAAGCATGTTCAACAGGTGCTGGCTTCATCCTTAAATAGGGGACACCTGATTCACACCTGTTTGTTCCACAAAATTGACAAACTCACTGACTGAATGCCACACTACTATTATTGTGAACACCCCCTTTTCTACTTTTTTTTTTTACTAATAGCCCAATTTCATAGCCTTAAGAGTGTGCATATCATGAATGCTTGGTCTTGTTGGATTTGTGAGAATCTACTGAATCTACTGGTACCTTGTTTACCATGTAACAATAAGAAATATACTCAAAACCTGGATTAATCTTTTTAGTCACATAGCACTACTATTATTCTGAACACTACTGTACATCATGTATTCATTTTCAGTATGTGATGTTGTAAGGGTTAGGAGATCACTGAATAACCCAGAACCATCCATCCAGTTTTGAAGTCTGGCCTTTTCGCACTTAAAGCTGTAGGGCCACCCAAATTTCACTATACTGACAAAATTTAGTTTCTACTGAAATCCTAGCATTTTAATGTTGGTTTATTTTAGAAACATCTTGTACAATCACAGATCATGTTTTTCTGGGGGGAATTCCATAACAAATATTTTATTTACCTTTTAACAGCATCTGCAGGAGGGCATGCGTTGGCGCATGCATGAGCTTTTGAAAAGACAGGAAGTCACCTTCCGCGCATGTAGTGTGCACTCCTATGTCCGGGAGATGTCTTGTAAATCACTTCAGAGGTGTTGTCTGGTTACAAAATAGCGTTTTTGTTTTAGAAGTCTTTATTTCTTGCTCACTTTTGCATAATATATGATAAACATGTTAGATTTACACAGAAACACAGCAGTTTCTGTGCAGATTTCACCATGTTGGATTAGCAGCCAGAAAGACCAGCCAGTGATGTCACAGTGCCCCTCTAATCTGACTGTCTGTCACCATGTCTTTCTCAGAAAGTCCCCACGTCATCTATGATGTCACGGTCATAGACTGTATTGGTTTCAACCCTCATCGCCTTAAGGCCGCCTGTTCTTTTGAAAATTTACCCTTCAGGGGTACTATTTATTAATTTCTCCTAGACAACGACAAATTTTGATTGTATTGGTAATGCCATATTATGAATCTCCTATTTAAAGGCTAATAAAATTGTAGTGGTGTCTTTATGCCTTAAATCTTAAAATGCTTAGTAGCCCTTGTTCCAGCCTCGCTAGCTGACCAAGCTAGCTATCCAGTAGTAGTGTGCAGGGGCAGCAGGCTAAAGGCAGCTGACCTGAACAAACACAACGAGCTCATCAGGAATGCTGGCTACGCCCTGGGGGTGGAGCTGGAGTCTGTGGTGGACGTGTCAGAGAGGAGAATGCTGAGGAAACTGCTCAGCATCCAGGACAATATAACAGAATGCATGCCACACTGACGTCCTGTCACAGCACCTTCAGCCACAGACTGAGACCACCAAGGTGCACCACAGAACACCACAGGAGGTCTTTCCTACCTGTGTGATCAGACTGTATAACTCCTCCCCCCTCTGCAGGATGAACACACAATGAAAAGAGTTACTCAGTTATATGTAATATTGATGAACATCTTGTGCAAATGTCTTCATAAAAACAACCCCCCCCCCCCCCCCCAAAAAAAAAACAAAACAAAACAAAAAAACGTATATTGTTCACGGTTTACTGTCACTGTTTCGGTACTCTGGCAAAATACTTTCCTTCTGGATGGATGAAGTTGATCTTATTCTTAATAATAATAACGGTAATAATGGGAGACTTGTATGTCCCAACCATCACTTAGACCACATAAAGAATCACACAGTTTTATAGGTTTTGTTAATGGCACTTTGGCTTTTTCAGCACTGTTTCTGGTGTGAAACAGTTTTTAACAGTGCTAACAGTGAGAGAACATTTCATGGAAAACAAAAACAAATGTGTGCAGTGCCGACGTAAAGGTGGAAGGGAAGTCCTCCGACTAATGTGTGACTTTTATTATTTTTTACTTGTTAAAATCTGTGTTGTAGATGTCAGATTCTGACGCCTTCTATTGAAAGCTCTGACTGCTCTGATGTGGAGTGCGGTGGGAGCTTTTAATGTTGCAAAGCACTCAGCTGTCCATTGGACGCGCTGAAATTATGATTCACATCCACATTCATGATTATTTTGCCATAATTGTTGTTGGCGTTATTAATAAAATAACACCTTGTAATACTGCAGGGGAAACACTGAATAACCATGTCATAGGAACCTCATAATAACATGATAATAACAACATCCATCAGCTAGTAACAATAACCGAAAATAACCCTCTGATGATAACCTCGTAATACTGATAATATTACAGTTCCTGTAACTGGACCCCTGTCACCACAGCACCTGAATGCATCGCCAGGCCGTGTTTCTTGAAGTTGTCTCTGTTTTTTAAAGGGAATGGAGCTTCTTCAGGTTTCAGTTCAGATCCTAGCGTGACTAAAGCAGGGTGTGAAAAAGGTTTTAAGGTGGGTTTTGGCATGTTGCCCGTCCCAGGGTGAGTGCGTGGCGGGCAGGCTTTTCACTCTTGTCCTGTCTGTTGTCCAACAGGAGAGTTGACGGAGGGGGAGCTGTACTCAGCCATGAAGGAAAAGGAGCGAGTAGGAGGAGGAGCAGGAGGCGCCAGCATCACACACTTCAGTGGAGAAATGCACTTCTATGAGTTAGTGGAGGACACCAAGGACGGGATGTGGCTGGTTCAGGTAAACCTCTCGGCCAATCAGTGTAGGCCCAAGTTAAAGTGCACACAAACATTCACCGATAAGAAACAGACATCAGTAGAGTGCACGGTAAAAATCATGAATCAGCACAAAGAACGAAACAAAGAATACTGTGACTTTGTCTGCAACAAATGTTCCTTTAACTGCTGAAACTGGCCTCAACGTTGCAACTCACAGAGTGTTAGGATGCAAAGGAGCATCAGCGCTCTGCTCACGGAAAACCACCGAACTAATGGGCGCGTCAAACAAGACGTTAAAGCCCAAGTCATAGTCTGAAGCTCGGACCATCCAGTCAAAAAAGCAAAAAACAATATGAAAATGCAGCATGGCGATGGTCATTCACAGGGCTGCACCCTAACATCGGTGTGTGTGTGTGTGTGTGTGTGTGTGTGCCTGTGTGTGAGAGAGAGACAGAGAGAGTGGGGGAATGTGAGGCATCATTATAAAGCATATGGTATGGTACAGAGGTGACATGATACCAGTGAGTACTGAAAATTTATACTTAACCTCTTAAACCCTAGAGTCCCCAAATTTGGGGACTTGCCCTGTTTTGGAACATTTGAACACTCATAACTAACCAATGCTGACACCAACATACACTTATTATGCATCAAAATGTCAAGCAAAGTCTCCTCTACAAAAGTATCCACTTCAATCACATATCACCTAACCACAGCTGAAATGCCAAGCAAATAAAGACATAAATCGGAATTCATTTTTTGGGAAAAAACTCATTTACTCCTACAAAGTATTATTTACTTTCAATTTTTTTGCATCCACAACATCCCCTAGGACTTGTCTTTTAGCTGATCCAAACTTTTGCATTTTTGACCTTGTACAAGCTGAGAAATAAATCATGATGTATGGGTATGTGATTTTGGTGAAATAGGCTCTAGGGCTTAAGGCAGGGGTGGGCAATCATGTGCCATGAAGGGCCGAAGCACTGCAGGTTTTCCTTGCTACCAATCATCTCAGCAGGTGATTTCATTAATGTTCAGGTGTTTCAGCAGGTGATTTCATTGACAACCAGGTGTTTATGTTCAAGGGAGAAGCTCATCAGCAACCCACCTGCTGAGGTGATTGGTTGCAAGGAAAACATGCAGTGTCTCGGCCCTCGTTGCCCACCCTTGGCTTAAGGGGTTAAGTAAAAGCACAATTCCTACCACCACCCCATCCCCCAAAAGACCCTCAAGTGAAAGCAAAAATTTCCTCTTTGAGAAACATTCTCATGAAAAGTAAAAAAAGTATCAACTTAACCATCTGGGGTCCAGGGTAAAATTGGCCATTTTGGACTACTTTTGGTTTTACCTTCGTAAAACCAAAATAACTGTTTACTTGGCCTTGTTTGGTGTAATTTGTTTCAGCACAACCTCATCTGTGTGACTTTATAGTTTTCTTTCATTCTGACATACTGTATTAACACAATGAACCTAAATTCACACAAAAACATAAAATCCAAATAGAAGGGTTTTTTTTAACGGTTTAAAATGAAAAACATGTTTAACAAATTATTTTTACCTGAGGCCATCAAAATATGGCCATTGGGTATTGAGAAGGGTTTGACACATCCATCTGTCTGTGCTTAGCAACACTGTTAAACTAACATAAACCACAATAACAACATTTAAAACGTCAAAACCCCAAAGTTCCATGGTGCATTGCAGCACAATGTTCACTGTTTGCCGGTTGGCTAAAAGTGAAAATTTCTTAAAAAATGTTTGTCCTATCAACTTCCCGTTTTCGCAGTGTTCATCCTTGACCCAGAATACATAAGCAAACCAAACAGCAAATGTCAGCTGTCCCCAGTTTTTGCGTGATTGAATCCACATGCATGTGTGCACTTAATGGCCACTTGGCTATTTTTTATATATATATATATATATATATATATATATATATATATATATATACACACACACACACACACACACACACACACACACACACACACACACACACAGTAGTGTGTAGGGAAAAAAGTAGAAAAGGGGGTGTTCACAATAATAGCAGCATCTGCTGTTGATGCTACAACTCAAAACTATTATGTTCAAACTGCTTTTTTAGCAATCCTGTGAATCACTAAACTAGTATTTAGTTGTATAACCACAGTTTTTCATGATTTCTTCACATCTGTGAGGCATTAATTTTGTTGGTTTGGAACCAAGATTTTGCTGGTTTACTAGTGTGCTTGGGGTCATTGTCTTGTTGAAACACCCATTTCAAGGGCATGTCCTCTTCAGCATAAGGCAACATGACCTCTTCAAGTATTTTGACATATCCAAACTGATCCATGATACCTGGTATGCGATATATAGGCCCAACACCATAGTAGGGGAGAAACATGCCCATATCATGATGCTTGCACCACCATGCTTCACTGTCTTCACTGTGAACTGTGGCTTGAATTCAGAGTTTGGGGGTTGTCTCACAAACTGTCTGCGGCCCTTGGACCCAAAAAGAACAATTTTACTTTCATCAGTCCACAAAATATTCCTCCATTTCTCTTTAGGCCAGTTGATGTGTTCTTTGGCAAATTTTAACCTCTTCTGCATGTCTTTTATTTAACAGAGGGACTTTGCGGGGGATTCTTGCAAATAAATTAGCTCCACACAGGCGTCTTCTAACTGTCACAGCACTTACAGGTAACTCCAGACTGTCTTTGATCATCCTGGAGCTGATCAATGGGTGAGCCTTTGCCATTCTGGTTAGTCTTCTATCCATTTTGATGGTTGTTTTCCGTTTTCTTCCACACATTTCTGTTTTTTTTTTAATCCATTTTAAAACATTGGAGATCATTGTAAATGAACAGCCTATAATTTTTTGCGCCTGCGTATAAGTTTTCCCCTCTCCAATCAACTTTTTAATCAAACTATGCTGTTCTTCTGAACAGTGTCTTGAACGTCCCATTTTCCTCAGGCTTTCAAAGAGAAAAGCATGTGAACACCCCCTTTTCTACTTTTTTTACTAACAGCCCAATTTCATAGCCTTAAGAGTGTGCAGATCATGAATGCTTGGTCTTGTTGGATTTGTGAGACTCTACTGAATCTACTGGTACCTTGTTTCCCATGTAACAATAAGAAATATACTTAAAACCTGGATTAATCTTTTTAGTCACATAGCACTACTATTATTCTGAACACTACTGTATATACACACACATACACACACACACACAGTTGTATGCAAAAGCTTGGGCACCCCTGATAATTTTCATGATTTTCCTTTATAAATCATTGATTGTCTGGATCAGAAATTTCAGTTAAATATATCATATAACAGATGAACACACTGATATTTGAGAAGTGAAATGAAGTTTCTGGTATTTACAGAAAGTGTGCAATAATATTTAAACAAAATTAGGCAAGTGCATAAATTTGGGCACCCTTGTCATTTTATTGATTTGAATACATTTAGCACTAATTATTGGAACACAAAATTGGTTTGGTAAGCTCATTGACCTTTGACCTCCTTACACAGGTGAATCCAATCATGAGACAGGGTATTTAAGGTGGCCATTTACAAATGTTTCCCCTTTTTGCATCTCTTCTAATGAGTGGCATTTTTGATTGGTTTAGGTTGTGCATTTTCCACCAATGGTAAAGAGAAATTCATGTTTTTTTTTCATTATTGCTGCAGCCAGAGAGAGGAGGAGGAAAAGAAACTCCTGGCGTTCATGTGTGTGCTGCATGAAATGCGCTCCACGCATTAATATCTAGGAAAAAGCATGGCGAAAATTATAAATCATGATTCAAGTTTTACTGGGCCTATCAACAAAATTTAAAAATTGATATTTAGTTTCAAGTCTGCACTTTCAACACACATTCAAATGAAGACTCAGTGTGGTGGATTTGATGGGACAACCGCTTAATTCTTATTTCTTGCAGTCCTCATGAAAATTCTCAGCCCTGGGGGGCATTTTATAATTACCAGTCCTGTACAGTAAAACATTTCCATGGACCTCGTTCTGATGCACGTGCACATACACACTGGCTGTGCTGCACTGATGCACTTTGTATTTGATTCAGATTCATTAAAACAACTATCCGTGCTGTCTTATTGGCTGAACTTTGTGCTGCTGAAAACACACGACACCTGTTTTTACCATGTGCACGCTTATCCCCCATTTTTAACTGTAGGTTAAACTTAGGTTTAACTTTAGGTTCAGAGGGACAAACTGTGCACATCGTGCATTCCGCAACACACTTGCATTCATTTTCTCTACCCGTTTACTCCAATCATGGGTCACGGGGACCTGGAGCCTATACTAGCTGTTATAGGGTGAGAGGCGGGGTTCACCCTGGACAGGACACCAGTCTGTCACAGGGTCACATGCAGATGGACACGCATGCACATCAGTCCGAGTGGGATCTGTGTTGGATCTTAGCTTGGGATTTTTTCTTCTTCTTTCAGCTGCTCCCATTAGGGGGCGCCACAGCAGATCAATCATTTTCATCTCACCCTGTCTTTTGTAACTTCCTCTGTCACACCAACCACCTGCAGGTCCTCCCTCACCACATCCATAAACCTCCTCTTTGGCCTCCCTCTTCTCCCGCCTGGTGGCTCCATCCTCCATGCCTGAACCATCTCAGTCTCGCCTCTCTGACTTTGTCTCCAAACTGTCCCACCTGAGCTGTCCCTCTGATATCTTCATTCGTAATCCTGTCCATTCTCATCACTCCCAAAGATTCCTGTATATTTTTCAAATCACAGTCTTTATTGCAGACAAAAATAATATTGCGTTGTCAGTTTTTTCAAACAGGTGCAGCCTGACCCAGTGCTCATGTCCCATAAATGACGGATCTACCTGTGCTCTTTTGGGCGTGTTTGTCTAACAACTAACTAGCTAATAACTGTTTAGTCTGGCATCAGAAAGTGTTTGCACCATAGACCAGCAAAATCCTGGTCTAAAGTCCAACACAGTGTATTTCTGGAATGGAAAGGGTGCAGTCATCGAAAAGCTTTACGTGATGGGTCCATGACGTGCATAAAGTCTGCATACAGGGAGGCTCAATAACCCATGAAATGGAACTGAATATAAATAAATGTAGCTGAAAGCTGGATAGAAAGCCCAGGCTTGCTACAAAAACTTGATGTGATCATGTGAAAAACATGTCAATTAGTGCCCTCTCAAATATGTGTTCAGAGCAGTCTGGCCCAGTCTGATTTAGATACAGTGATGCAGAGGTATCGCTGGCTCTCACCTGCAAAGTCTTTCATCAGTCAAAACAAGATCAGGGCTGTGAAAACTCTGCAGATCCGTGAAATTCCATGGATTTCATCATGGGGAGGAGGAGGGGGGTGTTAGTGTTAACTTTGTAATTGTGATTGTCATTGAGTTTTTAAAATGTCTGTCGCACAGTGTTCTTTTTTTACGACATCGTGCAAGTCTTATAAGTCCATGGACACTGATCTGTGTGTTACAGATACAAATCAGTGTCCTCAGATCCGCGGAGTTTCGAGGACAAAAAATCCTGGCTGTTGCAACAGTTGTCATAAAACGGGACCGGTTGGTTGCTGCTTAAGCTAAACGTAGTATGTGGACATCGCAAACCTTTAGACCTCTAAAGTTTTTAAAAGAAGACTTGTGCAGCATGTCTCTGCCATGGACCAACGTCGCACAGAGAGAAGATGGCGAGAAAGACTGTTTGAAAAAGTCTGATAAGGACAAGAATCCATGGAATTGTCGCTGGCTTCATCAACACACCTGAAAGATAAAAGAAACGGGAAAAGTGAACTGTGCCATCAGGAAACACGGTAAGAATTTTTCTCTCTGGAAAATAAACATTGTACTGTTCAAACAGGATTTTAGAAAAGATTATGTGACTTTTGCCGTTAATCTAGACTTTCTTTCATTGGGGAAAAAAGACTGGCTTTGGATGGATTTAGATGAATTTACACAAAAATATAAATGAGTTTTTATTAATGTAGACTTTTTTCATGGGAAAAAGACACTGTGGCTTTGAATGAATTTACAGGAATTTACACAAGAATATGTGGCTTTTTTACTATAAGGTATGTTATTGATATTTTACCATGATTTTCAAAATATTCTACAAGCTTTAGCTGATTTTTAAAATGCTTTAACAGTCTTTTTAGTCTTCATGAATTTAATGTAGTTTTAATTGTTCTGCGTTAATGCATAATTTGGTTTACAATTAAAAGGAAAATCATTCCAGGTCCTACTTCCATGTCATATTCTGTTATTTCAACACAAACATTGACGGTTCAAATGATTGAATACAGGTTGAATACAGGGTCATTTAAATATGCACTAATTTTGAGATTTTTTTGTTCAAGGAGATGCTGAAAATGTATCATTAGATAAAACATGAATTTGGTTTCTGGGATCCCACAGGGCCCGAGACGTCCTCCTGGGGGCCTATGCCCCCCAGACCCCTTGCAAAGTTTTCTCGGATTTCACAATTTTCATTTCACAGCCCTGAAAGATAGAAATAGAATGAGTCTTGGTCTGAAGATCCATTCCAGCCATTCACAAGCAAAGATGGGGCGAGGATCACCACTTTGTGAACAACTGTGTGGAAAAATAGTCCAATAGTTTAAGAACAATGTTTTTTCAACATTCAATTGCAAGGAATTTAGGGATTCCATCATCTACAGTCCATAATATAATCAGAAGATTCAGAGAATCTGGAGAACTTTCTACACGTAAGCGGCAAGGCCGAAAACCAATATTGCATGCCAGTGACCTTCGATTCCTCAGGCGGCACTGCATTAAAAACCAACATCTTTGTGTAAAGGATCTTACTGCGTGGGCTCAGGAAGACTTCAGAAAACCATTGTCAGTTAGCACAGTTCGTCACTACATCTACAAGTGCAAGTTAAAACTCTACCATGCAAAGCGAAAGCCATACATCAACAACATCCAGAAATGCCACCACCTTCTCTGTGCCCGAGCTCATTTGAAATGGACAGACGCAAATGGGTTCCAAGATGGCGCCTGTGACTGGCATGGCCATCGCTCGGCTCTTGTTGTGTTGGTTACTAATGGCCACTTTTACAACATATGTTATTTTAGCAGCCCGACTAGCAGATGGAGGTCTCTTGGCTTTACGGGCTTACGATCGGGACTCTTTGTTTCATATCAAGGAGACGATGGAGAGCCTATTTGCTACACGAGACAGGTACAACCAGGCGTTTCCTTCGCCCCTAACTATCGGCTCCGACTCACCTGATTATCCGCTGCTGTTGCGGGTGCCGTGTAAGATCTGCAGGAGACTGAGGAAAAAAAGGCTTTTTGGATAAGAGGAGAAGAGGCTCGCGGTCTGGTGTCCAGGTGAAGAGAAGGCGCGCAGTGGCGCGTTTGGGCATGGGCGTCAGCGCCGGCGGCCGAGGACGGGCTCGCTTCCTCTACCACATTCCTCTCTTTGATGTGTGCGATGGCACATCTGCATCAACACCTGTTCGGTTAGATACGGGTGTTCTAGACTTTTCGCAGTGCTGGTATCCTGGTGGCATAGTTCCATCGCTACTGTGCATTTCCGTGTTTACGCCTCCACCTGCACGGATCAGCAGGAGTCCACGTGACCGCTGCCTTCGTCCTATCCCATTGCGAGCCTCAGACAGCGCCTACGTGACGTTTTCCACCTTGCGCCTTGGTTTATTGAACGTGCGTTCAATCGCCAATAAATCATTTTCCCCGAATGATCTTATATCAACGGAAATGTTGGACTTAATGTGCTTTTCGGAGATTTGGCAGAGAGAAGAGGAATTTCTTCATTTAAATGAGCTCTGCCCTGCTGGGTTCTGTGTCCTTGGGAAGCCCCGCCCCTGTCGCCGTGGTGGGGGCATTGCCATCGTTTATAAAGAGGATTATGTTTGTAAAGGGGTACAGTCACAGGATTTTCCCTCCTTTGAATCACAGTTGGTCAAGGTGGGTTTCTCAAATCCATTTTTCTGTGTGTTGGTTTATCGCCCCCCAGGCCCTGCTACTGCCTTTCTTAAGGATTTTAGTGACTTTTTATCCTCTATTATAACCTTGGAATCTGTTTTAATTCTTGGAGATTTTAACCTTCATGTTGATGACAAGTTATCTTGCTCTGCTATGGAGCTTTTATCATTGACTGAAGCTTTTAATTTTGTGCAACGTTTCTGAGCCCACTCACCAAAAGGGTCACATTTTAGATTTAGTTTTTACACTTGGCCTAGACATTTTAAATATGTCTATAAAAGATGTCCACTTGAGTGACCATAGTCTTGTTTCGTTTGACCTGCATTTCAGATCTGATCAGAAGCCCTTAGAAGTTAAGTCTCGGAGGCGTATCATCACTGCTGATACTGCAGAAAGATTTGCTTCTATGTTTAATCCTTGTTTGTTCACTGATTTCCTTGATGTGGACAATTTTATCCAGTGTTTTAACCAACACTGTGATACTATTCTTTATCAGTTGGCTCCGGTTAAATACAACGTGTCTTTACAGAAAAATGAGTGCCCTTGCATAAATGAAGAGCTCTTAAGTTTTAAGAGACTGTGTCGTAGGACTGAATGCCTGTGGAAATCCTCTAAACTTGAGGTTCACAGGCTTCACCTCAGGGAGCTGGTTTTATCATATAACAAAATGGCTGAGAGTGCCCGCTCTGTCTACATAAATCAGCTGGTGTCTGTGAATAAGAAGAATCCCAGAGTGTTGTTTGATACAATCAAGTCTCTTGTATGTCCTGCTGCTTCAGTTACTCCTGTGTTTTCTGAAGCTGACAGCAATGCTTTTTTGATTTTTTTCATTGACAAAATCAAGTTGATTAAGGATAAAATCCCACCCTCCCTGTGTGGTACTTCTACTGTTGTTGAGCCTGTTCCCAGCATTTGGTCTTCATTTAGGGCTGTGACACTAGCTGATATTTCGGCATTGGTGAGCAAGATGAAACCTTCCTCTTGCTCTTTGGACATCCTTCCCTACAGGCTCTTTATTAAAGTATTTGAGGTAATTGGTCCGTGTGTTACTAGAATGGTAAATCTTTCTTTGTCCACCGGTGTGTTTCCCAGTGCTTTCAAGCATGCCATAGTGTTGCCTCTACTGAAAAACCAGGTTTAAATCAAATGGAGCTAAGTAGTTTTAGACCTATTTCTAAGCTCCCATTCCTGTCTAAGATCCTCGAGAGGGTGGTTTCAGACCAACTGACACTCTTCCAGGATCAGAATAACATTCATGACAGGTTTCAGTCTGGTTTTCGTAGACAACACTCTACGGAAACGGCTCTTTTGAAAGTGTCCAGCAACATTATGATGTCTGCTGATGCTGGGAAATCCACCGTGTTGGTTCTTTTGGATTTATCCTCTGCCTTTGATACTGTTGACCACCAGGTCCTGCTGAATAGATTGAGGGATCATGTCGGACTGTCGGGGTCAGTTCTTCGGTGGTTAGCGTTTTTGCTAACCAGATAAGGTCAGAGTCTGTGGACCTGTTATGCGGAGTCCCTCAGGGTTCTGTATTGGGCCCCATTTTGTTTTTATTGTACTTGATCCCTTTAGGTAGGATCATTCAAAGATTTACTGATGTCTCTTACCAGTTATTTGCGGATGACATCCAGCTTTACTGCTCCTTTAAGCCATCTGAGATTAAGAGGCTTGATTCCTTCCTCCATTGTTTGGCGGAAATAAAACAATGGCTAACGAATAACTTTCTTCAGCTCAACGCAGACAAAACAGAGACTTTGGTTATTGCCCCTGATGCCCATATTCCAGGTATTCAGCAGTACTTGGGAGACCTGGGCCAGTCTGCTAAATCATGTCTTCGAAACTTGGGTGTCATCTTTGACAAAGACATGTCTTTGGTACAGCTTTGTAAACAGCTGACGAGGAATTGCTTCTTTCAATTAAGAAACATCTCTAAGCTCAGGAAAATGGTGTCTCGAAATTATTTAGAGCTTATTATTCATGCTTTTGTATCGACACGTTTAGACTATTGTAACAGTTTGTTTTCATGTCTAAACAAGAAGGAGTTGCGTCGACTGCAGTTAGTACAGAACTCTGCAGCGAGAATTCTGACACAAGCTAACAGGAGGACTCATATTTCCCCAATTTTAAAGGAGCTTCATTGGCTGCCAGTGTCCTTCAGGATCAATTTTAAAATTTTGGTTTTAACCTTTAGAGCTCTACATGGCCAGGCGCCTCCCTATATCTGTGACGTCATCCAGCCTTATGCCCCTGCCAGGGCGTTGAGGTCTGTGGACCAAAATTTGTTGATGGTTCCTCGCACCCGTTTTGCAACCAGAGGAGAGCAATCCTTCCAGGCTGTTGCTTCCAGGCTTTGGAATGGTCTCCCGCTCTCACTGCGCTCACTGGACTCTGTCGACATTTTTAAAAGCCAACTTAAGATCTTCTTTTTTACACAAGCTTTTGCTTAGCTTTTGGGTTGCTTTGCTATCCTATACTATGTTTTTAAATATCTCGGGCCATTGTCTGATGTATTGTGTGGTGTACTGTGCTTTTATGTTGTGACGCACCTTGTGGCTCTTGTCTGTGAAAGGTGCTATATAAATAAAATTTACTTACTTACTTACTTACTTACGCAAAGTAGACAAGTGTGCTGTGGTCTGATGAGTCCCCATTTCAAATTGTTTTTGGAAATCATGGATGTTGTGTCCTCTGGACAAATGAGGAAAAAGACCATCCAGATTGTTACCAGTGCAAAGTTCAAAAGCCAGCATCTGTGATGGTATGGGGGTGTGTTAGTACCCATGGCATGGGCAACTTACACATCTGTGATGGCACCATCAGTGCTGAGAGGTACATCCAGGTTTTAGAGCAACACATGCTGCCAGGTTGAAGAGGATTTGCAAATCATTGTATTCTATTTTTATTTACATTTTACACAATGTCCCAACTTCATTGGAATTGGGGTTGTAGTCCCTTGCCCATCTGGTTATATCAGCTATTAATGAATACCAGTGTGTCCTGTGAGGAATCAGAGATCACAGGTTCTCAGCTGAGGCTTGTGCCCTCATCCTTTACACACTGAAATTCCTTCAGATTCCTTGAACCATTTGAACCAGTAGCTTGTTCGTAAAAGCTGCTGCTGGATTTTTTAGTTGACAGTGACAGTGTTTGATATTAGAACAGGCTGTTGACTCTCTTCAAGTGGGTCCTCTCGTCTAATTTGCAGGTCATTGCCCAGGACCGGGACGCTCCTCTCACTCAGACCAAGTGGGGAAAGATGGTCCAGAAACTGTCTCAGTTTGGGATAAGAAGTGGAACTTTGAACTGCTCTAATGACCACAGGTGAGAAGGAGGGTCCTTTTTTGTGCCACAGTATCGGCTGCAACCAGTGCATTGGGAATTAATTTGGATGTGTGAGCTTTAATCCTGAGTTTTTTGGTCTCTGATGCTCGGAGAGTCACAGGTGGATCTGTGAGCAGATACAGTGGTCCTCCTTCACTAATACCTGTGCAGAAATGTTCTTACTCTCCACAAAATAAGTGCCTGTGCAAAATCACCACCAGATTCATGGCATGTGTGTTTTGGATGCCCGCGTGCAGAGGCCAATGGAGTGGTTTTGGCTGAATTGTTTTGTGCACAAATTAAACACCTTTTGCAAAAATAACTTGCATAGGTCACAAAGCCTTTTGTAAACCAAAAACAGAACACAGTTTTGTTCTCTACACTGTGCATATGTTTATGAGTCAGAATCATTCTGAACTGACAGGAGTGTGCATGTGGGCTGGAGTCCTTGCATGCTGACACGCCTCTGTTCATCTATGCAAAGACATGCGTTGGGTGTTTCATGGTGAGAACGCTGTGCAGAATGAAGGTGAAAGGAGTTGGGTTATGTTCTCCTTATGAATAAGAGACTGCCTCAAAATGTCAGACTGCAGAAAGATTTCACAACAGCTGAAAGCGAAGTATTTGTGTCGGAGGTGGAGTAAAGTGAAGGTGCTCTTTCCGCAGCGTGTTGTCTGCAGTGACGTGTTAAATGAAACGCCTGCCACTTCAGTAACTGGTTTGGATGATATTGACAACATGGTCAAAAAAACAATCACAGAATGATTATTTCTCTACGTTGATTGCAGACGCTGCAGCGGATCTGTAATCAATCGCTTCTGCAGCGCAGCTCTGCTTTGAAGCTTGAACAAACGAGGCAGTGCTCCAACCCGTTGCTTCGTTGATTCTTTGCTTTGCTGCTTTTCAGAAGCGGCAAATCCACTTCTTAACCCTCTCAAAGCCATTAAAACATGTCAGTCGTGAGTCACTTTTGTGTGGATCAAAGTCACTAACTGGGACTCCTGTCTTGTTGTGAGAAACAAACAAAAATCGTTCTCCGTTCTGTTCGCACAGCTTCAAATGCTGCGCGGTTCTCTGCCGAGTCAAGTTAGAAAGATAGAGTCTGGTCGGAATTAATAACTTCAAAGTGAATCTCCATTTAAATCAAATGACACCACTTTACAAACGTTGTAATACAAATAATAAATTGCAATCGACCAAAACGATTTTTTTTTCCTCCAGAAATGAGACATCCTGCGCTGACGTGCAGTAGCCAGTTGAGCTCAGCTCAGAGGTATGGAGTGACATTCATGCCAAAATGTCTGAAAGGAAATGCTTTTACAAAAACTACAGATTTATTATTTATGTCCAGAGATGAAGGATCCACCATTTAGATTTTATTTAAGTCCAGAGATGAAAGATCCAGTGACCAGTTTCATATTTATTTACTTTAAAACTCAGTAAAATGTTGACATAGAAAACATGTAAAGCCTACTTTTAGTGCACAGAAAATTCACAAGAGGTATCAATAAGGGAATCAACAAGAAATTGGATTGATAAGCGGAATCCATAATGGCATTGTTTTTGATAAAATCTTACTAATACCCATCCCTAGTGAGGATAGATGCATAAAATGACTGGTAAATTGAGACTCAACATCTGGCTCAGGTCTTTCTTCACCAATGATGGTCTGGTACAGCCTCCGCAGAACATCAGATGCAGTCCCAATCAGTCTATCACTCTCACACTCCATTTCATCCCCACTCTTGAACAAGACCCCGAGATACTTAAAATCCTCCACTTGGGGCAATAACATTTCCCTTACCTTGATGGGACAATCCACTCTTTTCTGACAGAGAACCATGGTCTCAAATTTGGAGGTGCTGATCCTTATCTCAGTCACTTTACACTGTCTCAAACCTGGTCAGTGCGCTGCACATTAGAGAACCACATCATCCGCAAAAAGCAGAAATGCAACTGAGTTAACCAAACTGGACACCCGCCAATCCCTGACTGCACCTTGACATCCCATCCATGAAAATCATGTATTACGCAGTGAAAGGTTCTGCAATTATGATGGAGGCTCGGATATCTTTGCTACCATTTAGTTCTGGATTTATTAAACAGAAAAAGGCAACGTGAACTTGCCATTTTTATAGAAAGAAAAGACGTCAAGATGGCGACACAAACTTCCAGTTGAGCACCCTTCACAATAAAACATTTCCGGTTTTCCAGAATAAATCATTCAAGGCTCTTAATACATTTCATTGTACCTTTTTGTAATTAGTGTACAGTCATGTTAATTTCAATTAATAATCATTTAAACTGTATTCTACAACATACAACTGCAAATAAGTCACAACATCCTCCTGCCTGATGAACAACGGACCTTCTATTCCTCTAAGGAATACAATAACTGAACAGGCCTTCTTAAATTACCTGTAGAAGTGCGAACATTACAGGGATGTATGAGACCATCCATGCTTGGAAAGACCTTGATGATGTAAGTGTAAGCGGAAGATGTAAGCGGCAATTAACATCCCGGATTGTATCAGATTCCAATAATAATGTAATTTGCTGATCAGAATTTCCCGATCCAACCTGCGGGATTTTCCGATACTGGAGAGAAATCATGTCTGTGAAATCTCTCGTGCTGCCTGCTCCCTACTGTTTACTGCTGAACTGCAGGAGAGGAGGTGGTTTCTGAGCTGAAGGTGAGCTGTTTGTTCCGCAGACCGCAGTGGAGAAGTGAACTGAATTGTTACTGAAAATCAGCTGCTTCAACCTCCCAAGGCTGTGAAACACATTCACAGCAGCTCAGAACACAGTTGAAGGGGACAGCCAAACAGAGATTCACTTTCTCTCATCTGAATGGGGGGGGGGAATCCTTCATTGTTTACACAGAGTTACTGCGAGCACTGCAGATGATACATTTAGAAATTTAATTTATTTTAAAATTGAAAGGCTTCCTGTTTGCTCAGCAGAGAGAGAGAGGACTTTGACTGAGGCTGTTTGTGGAAATGAAAAGTCAGACGAATTGTCAGATTTTCTAAAAAAAAACAACAGGCTTTTTATTCGAGGCCTCGAAGACACATGCAAAGTCAAAATCAATATAGCAGCATTTTGAATAAGTGTGAGCCCAGAAGGTGCTTTTTTGGAATTTTGTAAAAGTGAGTCAAAATTAAACAATCACATTCTTAAAAAAAACAAAAAAAAAAAAAACAAAAAAAAAAAACCACTCCAATAACAACACCAACATCATTACATCATCATCATCATCTGGTTTCAAATAACGCATCATAAACAAGTTTCACAGAAATCTGTTTTTGCAGGGCCTATAAGACACCACCAAAGAATGGCAGAATAGGAGGAAATTCAAAACATCAATACAAAAAGAAGGAGTCATGATTTATGGGATGGGGTTGATCAAGTCTTTTGAGGTTGTTGGGGGAAAGAAATGAACGGGTCAGTTCTTTCAGTACTTTTTTGCAGTGAGTTGCGTGTATCCACGTCAGTCTTTTTGTAACCTTGATGGCCGATGTGTGTTAGCTGAACTTGGAAAGGGCCAGTCCAGCGATGATCATGAGCTTCCTTCACACGAGACAAGCACACAGAAAGAACTTGTGAAAGCTTAATACAATGAGATTATGATCAACAAACAGTGTCTTCCTCTGTCAGCACCTTGGGATGGAGCCCTGTATGAGGAAGTTGTCAAAACAGGATCTCAAAGGGTGATAGGTTGTTTCTCATTTGCATCAGAGGATAATTTTCGCCACTGTTTTTGCTGATGTGTGTTTTGTTGAAAAGGCCTTAACCCATTTGGAAAACATATCCACTATCACAACATATCCACATATCACTATCACTGTGACCCCCCCCCCAAAAAAAGACAGATTTGCAAGATTGTTAGTTTCTCAAACCTGTAATCTGGGTTAGGAAGAAGGGTCTGGTGGTTGTCCCCCAGAAAAATGTGAAATCTCAAATGCATTCTGGTGCTTACTCAGGTCTATTCCAAAAGAATCTACAAAAATTATTTTTTTGTTGGCACAGGTCAGTTTTTCCACCCCAGATAAGGTGGTAAACCTCAGTAGTACAGTTTAGAAGTCCTGTTTCAAGTGTATGGTACCATAGACAGTATGCACACACTATGCAAATGAAACATTATGCAAGGGGGACAGAATTTTTTATATAAGAAATTCTGAAACTTTATATCAGCAATAAATAAATGTTTGAGTAACAGGGCCTGTAAATTATTTCTTTAAGGAAGGAAAGTTAGCATATACAACGTCATTACTGACATTTATTTTCAAATTATATCCCAAATAGAACAGAGTATTTATTGCCAGAAATGTTTGAATATTTTGCTTGCTGAACATGAATTTTAGAATCTACTGGCACAAGACACTATACAATCTTATTTAACCATTATAGTACAAACCTCGGGATAATCGGGCTGATGTGAATCAACTGCAGGCACACACTCAACCCACTGATCAGATGGAGGATTCACTGATTCAACAACTCTTATGGCAGCCGGCATGGTTGCTGTTGGGGGGAAACAAGCAATAATCCAAAAATATTATCACAAGTTTATCTTCATAAAGTCTCTTTCTGGGCACTGACATTACTTAAATTTCAAATGCGTCAACACCTAATAAAAGAGAGTATATATTTGAGTCATGTTTTAGTCAAAATATTAATTAGGCCTGTACCTCTCTGTAGCTAACGTTAGCTCTGTGCTAGTCAAAAATGTGTTGGTTTGGTTCCCATTAATATATGACTGGCATAATCAAGCTTCAATCAAGTTTTGTTATTTCTGGCTAAAACGAATTTGTGCTCATATCAGCTTCCGTTACCTTCTTTTGATAGTCACAGCGTCGATATCACGGCACAAAGGCCCAGCCATTTGAAGCTAACTTCTACCTCATGGGTAGCTATGTGGTGGTTCTTTGTGAGGAATCTCAGTCGACGAGCGTCCAGCGTTAGTCTCCTCTTCTGCTCTCAGTGGTCTCTTAATCACAGTATAGAGACTGAACAGGCAAATTAACTAGTGGAACACAAACTTCTATTTGCTAAAACAACGGAGTTGAGTGCTGCAACTCAGCTAAGTCTTCTTCTGCTCTGTTAAACAGCGGGTTTTAACCCAACTTGGTGCACTACTGCCACCAACTGGTGCCTGAGCAGCACTGCAAGCAACTGTGAAGCAGCAAGCATATTAACAAAATAATTTAATAGTAAATAGATCTATGTACACAAACTACTTTAAATAAAATGAATTCATTTGAATTGTATCCTCTGATAATGTTGGTCAAACATGTTTTAAAATAAAGCACTATAGTGTTTCAGATGTTCTGACCCAATTATTACAGTAGTTTTGTGAGACAGCATTTCTCTGAGCTGATAAACCTGCTCTGGCTTTAACCACGAAGGAACCAAACACTTATGCTAGAAATTTGTTAACTTAATTGGCAATACTTGAATGTATAATGTGATTACAGGAAATTATACACAATGATCACTGATGCTTTTTTATGTATTTATTTATTTATTTTTAACCAGAATGAGTATGTTGCATTTTACATACAGAAATGTATCCAGGTCTTACAATTATATTGTGTACAATGTACATGTTTTACCCTGGATAATTATAATATCATGCCTCACTGCAAACATGAATTAAGCAGCCTAAATAAAGGAATCAGAAAGCAAGAAATATGTTGTAATAATTCCCACCAAACACTGTTTGACTGTGACATGAAGTCATCCTCAAATGAGGCCTGAGTGAAACACTAAACCCTGGACAAATGTTCATTCTGGAAATGTGAAATCGAGTTGATTTCTGCCACTGTAACGTGTGTGACTGCTATATTCATCTCATGTTCAGCATGTTTGTTTAAAAACATGTTTGAACTGCAAGTTGTGAAGTGACCAGTAAAAAATATTATTTGTCTGTGAGCTGTTTTATTTAAATGTCAATTCTTCCTGCTCATGCATGTTGAAAACATTATTTTGTAAATCAATTTTTAATCACTTTAATGTATTTTTCCTTATTTACAAAAATGCTAAAGATAGCCTTTTTTTTAAATTTGGCAAAATGTATGTAACTCAGATCTGTGGGACTTCTGGATAATACGCCATTGCAATCTGTTTCCATAAAAAACATATTTTGGTAGCTGACAACCACAGTCTGTAATGACGTAAATTATTTTGCAAAAATTAATATTCCAATTAACAGAGTGCATGTTTATGCAAGTTGCACCAAGACATGTTTCGGAGTTAGCTCTGTCAATTTATTACAGTAATCTTGAAATTATACAGTATATTCAGTAGGCCTGAATAAATCATAAATTGACAAATTCTTGGTTACCATGGTAGAGTGCTTAAATTATTTCCTATTGTTCATTCTACCTATGTTTACACACATAATTTAAATGGAGTCCAACATTAACTTTCTGTATGCCGTAAATGATATTTAATGTTTTCCTATAATGTGAAATTTTACATACATACATACATATATATATGTATATATATATATATATATATATATATACACACACATACACACTTTTATTTAGAGGCAAGCTTTACACATACAACATGAGCATTATGTGAATGTTGAACATTAAGCATACATTCTATGAACATTTGACTGATTTTTGCAAATGTTTCCTTTCATGTTTGTCTAATGTTTGCTTCCATGCAAACATTAGACAAACATCACAAACATTATATGAACGTTCACAAACTTGCTGAACAGTAAATGAACATTCTATGAACATTTGTTTGATGTTTGCAAATGTTCGCTTCCGGGTGGGTCTGTCTTTGTGCTGCTTGTCGTTCAACCACAGCCTGGATTTTCAGATACTGTTGGACTGGAATGAGTGTCTTTAAGAGGCTGGTCTGTTGTTCACCTGTCGGTCTCCACACTTGACAGAAAGCAGTCAGTTTTTCAGCAAATCCCTCTCCACCCTGGCTGAATGGAGGGAGGTATTCCTTTGCCGCCATTAACATTTCTGTCCACATGTGGCGGTGAACCAAGACATTTTCACCATTAGCGCCAGGAAACTTGATCATCGGCATGACAACTGGAGTCACTTCAGGTCGCGGAGCTGCAGCTGGTGGATCTGGCTGGGGTAGATGATAAACAGGACACCAGTCTTCCCCTCGTGGACTTTGACTTCAGGCCCAGCAAGGTTGTTTGAGGAAAGAGTGTTTGAGGGGTAGGGAGGAGGAAGAGAGGAAAAAGGATTAGTAGGTGATAATGTTTGCCCTGTGGGTGTGTGTGTGTGTCTTTTTTTCTCATCTGAAGCCTTCTGTTCAACATTCTTTTTCCCTTCCTGCTGTTTCTTATCCATTAAATCACATTCATTTGACCACAGCATATGCAGTATAACAGTTTGCCATATCGATCACATCTACCATCTTAACTTTAGATTTTGACATAAGTTTTGTCATTTCCTTATTTAAATTTGCTTTTAATATGTCCAATTGATGTCGGCTTAAACTACCTCCTGCCGGGAAACCAACATCTCTCACCCACATATTCATATGTGTGAAACACTTTTCCCCGTATTTCTCCTTCATTATTCACACCAGTCAACCTCATCAGGTTTTTCTTTTCCTGCTTTGTTCCCAGTTTGCGCAGACACTAAATCAGTGTCCTACCTCAGAAATACACACACACATATATATATTTATGCTCAGAATTAAAATGTCTTATTTAGTACACTCAGAAATAACACACTATGGTATTACTTCCTACAGCTCAGGGATCTGTGACCCCCTACAATTTGCTCAGAGAAATAAAATTCTCCTCCCCTCAGAGATAACACACTGCAGTGTGATCACCCTCTACGCTCAGAATCACTTTTTGTTGTGACTCCTACATAACTCAAAGAATTAAAATTCTCCTATTACTCAGAAACTCACAGGTGGCCTACAAGAGCCTACACACACTCAGTTAAAATAAAGTCTTATTTTAACCTACGAAGCCTGTTGTCAACTGGTCAATGTTAATTACCACAACAAAAGAACAGTCTTGGTCACCGATGTTGTGTTGTTGACACAAGGCCCACGGTTCGTGGAAATGCTGCACTAGCGATCGGGAACCCAAACCGGTCGGTCCTTCCGTCAAAGCCAGGTATGAGGCAGACGCCTACCTACTGGGTCTGTTTGGCCATCTCCCCAGTTTGGTCCGTCGGTCCAGAAAGCATCTCCGCTTCTGACACCAACTGTGGAGGCAAAAAAGGACTTTGACTGTCTGAGCCTGTTTATGGAAAAGAAAAGTCAGATGAATTGACAGTTTGTCTAAAAAACAGGCTTTTAATTTGAGGTCTCGAAGACACACAAAGTCAAAATCAGTGTTGTAGGATTTTGAATAAGTGTGAGCCCAGAGCAGCTGTGAAGGTGCTTTTTTGTACACCAGCTAGGGTGGGGGCGCAACAAGCAGACACATACACATGAATACATTTCAGGGTTTCCAATGAAAACTCTCACTGAACAATGAATGTGTGGCACAGTTTCTGATAGGGAGGAAAAATGGAGGACACCAGGCAGAGATGGTGTGTTTTTCCAGCTGCAAGGTTACATGGAGGCATTTTTAATAAAGTTTGAGTTTCGATGCAAAAGTTTTAGGCAGGCTATCTGTAAGTCATAAAATGAATAATGTTAACATGACAGAGTGTTGGCCTTGTGTAGCTTTCTGTGCCCAGGCTACGTCACAGCATTTCCACAAGCGATCCAGGTTTTTTTTTTCTGATTGGTTAAAATTGTGTCATTCATTCAAATTGTGGCATTCATGATGGATGGATTCTGCTTCAATGCCAAATTTTGGAGGCAAATATTTCAGTTGTAAGAGCTCCTTATAGCACAGTCTATCTTCCCATCTGTATTTTATCAGTGAGTTTTCTTTTCCTGTGACAGGGTGTGTCTTTTTTTCCAGGTCGTGCATCAAACGCGGCTGGCAGCGTTCTACGATGATCATGTCTGTTCCTCAAACTTCAGCTTCAAAGGGAAAAGTCATGCTGAAAGAATATAACGGGTGCTGCATTGAAACTGAGCACATTTTCCACTGGATGACCTCTCACGTTGCCCATCGAATCAAAACCGTGCATCGGTTTGACCAGCTTCTGGCGGAGTGGCATTCTGACCTCGCCCACCCCTTGAAAATGTTCCTGTTTGCTCGTCTGTCTCAGCCTCCAGCCTTCTTCTCATCCCTGTCTGTAAAATTCACAGGCAGGATAGAGTTTGTCTTTGTGGATGTGCGTCGTTGGGACAATCACAGCAACCTATCACAGATCGGCATCCCGCATAGCCCCGCCTACATTCTTAAGACACCTGAGGGCATTTATCATTATGGAAACAGGTAATGGACATTGCCTAGTTTCCTTTTTGTGAAGGGGCTGACTGCAGGTCAGACACAGAGCTCATTTACATGAGATAAACAGGGAAAAAATGAAGAAGACGTTCATATTTTCAAAACATTTTGTGCCTAGTCAGAGGTAGGCTGTTTTCTGTGTGCCATTCTAGTTCTACAGTTGTGTGACTCCCCTCTGTCTCTTCAGCACGGGTGAATTTCTGTCCCTGGCTGCAATGGACACGTTTCTTCGCTCCATCCAACCGGAGGTCAACGACGTGTTTGTCCTTAGTCTGGTGCTGATCAACCTGCTGGCCTGGATGGACCTCTTCATCACACAGGTTACTCTGTTCGCCCTTTCATTTATATTGTCTCATTCACAGTCTGCATCAGAATTATCGGCACACCTGAATTTTAGGCCGGGGCAGGTCTGGTAATGTGTACCTGTGCCACATGTCACTGCATCTGCTGCACCACAAAACCACAGGGCCGTACGCTTTTCCCTAGATGTCACTTACCATACCAGGCAAGATGGGGGTCAGATCTGCTTGCTGCATGGGAAGTAAACCAATTAAACAAAATAATCCACATATACATATCATATTGCGTATCTGCTGATACAGACTACCGATCTGATACTTGTGGTTTTATAGATATTGTAGTTGCACAGAAACATATTGCAAGCACATTAAAAACAGTCCATTCTGCATCTTGACAGGTTAACAGTTCTGCCATGCATTAAAGAAAAAAAAAAAAAATCACCTTTAATAAAATCTACTCCTTTCAGTTTGATTTATTTATTTCAATGATAAGTAAACCAATTTTTATATATATATATTGTTCCTCAATTCCACTTAACACAGACTTGTATGAGTAAAACTATGACACACAGCATAATACTGATTGAATGTTTTAGTTATTAAAAATGTATTCATTATTATTATTATTATTATTATTATTATCAGTAGTAGTGTATGTGCAAATGTCTTCAAAAGTGGATCTTTAGTCTCTCAGGGGGTTGGGGGGTTATTCACACCCCTCGCCCCTCTGGCTATGCCCGTGGCACAGACGGTCACAGTCTGTCAGCAGGAAGAAAACCCACACAGGGATAATCTTGCTGACTTGCATGTAAAGTGCTATGGTAAGAAGTTTCCATCATGTGCCATCTAAGAGAAACACACATGCTTTCTCTTGGGTGAGCTGCGTGTGCCTGCTCACTTCACTGACACCACACATATGAGGTGAGGTGAGGGTGAAACATGCATGGATTTAGAGAATTGGGTTTCATTTATTTATCCCAGTCTGCCTCCCCAGGAGGATGGCAGATTCATGGCGGCACGGTGGCTTAGTTGTTAGCACTGGTGCTTCACATAAGAAGGTGGTGGGATCGCTTCCCGCCCTTTCTGTGTGGAGTTTGCATCTTCTCCCCATGTCTGTGTGGGTTTCCTCCGGGCACTCTGGTTTCCTCCCACAATCAAAAACATGCTTATTTAGGGTCTGCTCCTTTCTCTGCCGCTGACCAAGGCAGCATTTTTACATCTGGAGTTGGTCCCCGGGCACTGGACTGTGGCTGCCCACTGATCCTAGTGGTTAGATTGTGTCTAACTATAATTAGGATGGGTTAAATGCAGAGGACAAATGTCATTGTATGTATGTATGTTTGTACAATGACAATAAAGACTCTATTCTATTCTATTCTGACAAGATTTAGTTTGAAATGCACCTGAAAAGTAACTTGCCACATTGGGCAAGAGAGGGCATGGAGCACTAGTCCGAGAGTACGTTCACTGACCACTGTCGAGCGGACAAGCGCTATGGTCGAGCCCTGAACCACTCTGGGTCTCGGATGGCAACCACCTAAACAAAAAGCTAGTCCATCCCCACCTCTCCAAAGTAGCCATCTGCCAATCCAGGTTTAACATGGGCGTCCCCTTGGTGCTTTCTAGTTGCTGAGGTCCTCAACACTGTATGCTTGGTCACACTTAGAGATGCACAACATTGATGTTCCTTCACAATGCAGACAATATGCCTGATCTGATCTGGGCATCTGATCTGAGACACAAAGTAATTCCAACAGACCAAAGGATCCTCCGAAGTACACCAAGTACCAAAGACATCCAAACATCTGCTTAGGTCACTGTATTGCATCCAAGTCTCACAACCATACATTACGACAGCAGGAGGACCCTAAAGACTTGGACCTTCATTGTTCTATTGCAAAGGTATCAGCATCATCAGACACCTATATCCAGGGACCTCATGAAGCCATGACCTCTTTCCAGTAGTTTGAGGACCCAATGACATAAAACATGCTTATTTATGGTCTGCTCCTTTCTCTGTACCTGACAAAAGCAGTGTCTCTACATCTTGAGTTGGTCCCCATACTGTGATGGCCCACTGCTCCTAGTTGTTGGATTGTTCAAGCCATTGAAAGCCTGGATCTCAGTTTTGATCCATGACATTCACAAACCCAGACATTTAGTCCTCACTCGGCTTCAGAAGTGCTGCAGTCAGGGCATCCGTTTGATTCCAATCAAGTGCTTATGAAAATCAATGTGCTGCAAAGAAGCACAGCCAATAGTCATGATTGTGCTCAGTGAATACTCACATACCAAAGATGTGGTTGTTGGTTGATCTTTTGAGCAGACTGTTCCAGTCCCTGACCTTCAACTCGTAGGAGCTGAATTCCACTGAGCCATGCACTGTCTCCTCCAGGTGATATTCACACTGCTGTTAGAGATAATACACCTCCTTCTGTAGACATTGGTGATTCCAATATCCCTGGCAACTTAGGAAGAGGACCTTGGCAGACTGCGCAGAAACTACACTTCTGCAGAAGTCTCCAGCATCTTCCCATAAGAACCTGATCAATCTCCTTACCTGCACCATCATATTAAAATACCATATGCAGCGATGCAGCGACTGGACATTGAAGCTATGATCCACCAATTCGTAGCCTTTTATTTTGAAAAACCATGAAATGAGCCATTTTCAACAAGGTGACCAGTCAGGCAGCAGTAGCCTTATTGGCCACCAGAACCCTGCGATAAGCAAAAGGCTTCATAAATTAGCTGTCAGCAAAAGCACGTGTCGCGCTGACGTGTCATGTTGACGTTGGACTTGCACGTTACTAAACAGTGTGTATGGGTGTGTGTGAGGAAGTGTAGAGGGGAATTGTATTTTTTAGTGTGACGTAGGTGCACTGCGCCAAGTTCTGGTTTTCCTTCTGTCTGGGAGACAGCACGCTGTCATCCAACCCACCACTCAGAATTCATTCAGCTCAGTGGTCCTGCCAACCAGACGCTCGTATAAAGTCGGGAAAACTCATTATTTTCCGGAGCTGTGGACTTTCTGTAAGCTTGGCTGTGCACGTCCTTCATTAAGCTGGAAACTTTGTCCTCAAGTCCTTTACGTTTTGAGAGCTTCAGTCTGTTTTTGGATTCAGACATGTGCTGAGCGTGCAGCAAGAGGAGCAGAAGGCTGTGTTGCTGAATGCACAACGTGCATGTGCAGCTGCTTTAATCTCCATGCACACTATGATTTTATGGGGGGGGGTGGCTGCGGACCACAGACCAACTATGATCCGTTATACAACGACTAGACTTGATGTAAATGCAGTCCAGAGCATATTCACTGACTTGGAAATGTTCATGCATCCGTCCCCTGACTTGTTGACTTGTCTGAGAAGTGGCTGCAAAACTGATCTGTGAATTGATCAGAGTGCACGAGCTCTGGCCTGTCACATAGTCAGTCCTGTGGTAGATCCAGCCAAAAAAGTAACTAGACTGGCACTCCGGTCATTCACGTACATTAAGGACCTGCACTCTGTGAAAAACCCCAAACCAGGACGTGGGACCTTGTTTTCTCTCGCTCACACTTTAGGGACCACACTCAGGAAGGAGGATTCAGCTGTTTGTCAGACCTTCATCGATACACTTGATGTCTCTATCACTCATGTTTGAGTCCACTGATTCTGAAACCTTTGGCAACTATATGAAAACTTTGTTTTTCTGTTCTCAGAACTCTGTGTCTTTAATTAAATATTCTGATGATACAAAATTAGTTAATTTGCATTTATTTCTAGACATATTTCTAGTTTTGTGCTTAAAATATAGTGGTGCCAATAATTCTGACCTGGACTGCTTCTGCCTGAAAACTAAAATGTAATCATGGATTCTCTTGCTGTATATATGTTTTTCAAATGCTTTCATTTTAATTTACAGGGAGCAACAGTGAAACGATTTGTTGTTCTGATTCGAACTCTTGGAACTTACAACTCCATAATGCTGGTGTCCTGGCTTCCTGTTCTGGTAGGAATTCTTCAACATCAGAACTTTTATTACACAACACAGCAATACATGCACAGTTGGGGCTACACACGTTTCATGTTCACTCCACAGTAATCGTTTATGTTTAATAATGATCGGCTGTGGGTATAGTGTTGTGGGTGGGACTTAACCAGAGAGCAGTGATTCCAGTGTGGTATTTTAAAAGTGGTAAAAGAGTGGCCATTAGCTCCATATGATGGGCCCTTCTCACACATCAATGGGCCTATGTGAAGCAGAAAAAATAAACCCCCACACTGCCGCACAATTCGTTGTGACAATGCCACCCACTGTGTTCCCAGCTGGATGCCACACTTTGTGCCGCTGGACGCTGTGTATATAAAACAAATATTTAGTAGCAGATTAATAATTTTCTCTGAGTTTGGCTGAAAACACCTCAAATCACAGGACCGTTACAGCTGCAGCTTTTCTCTCTCGTGCGCTTCATGAGGTGGAGAACGCATTTGGAGCTGTCTAAAATTATTTGTAATGTTTACGTTGTAATAGCTTGGTAAAACAGTTGCATGTTCATTCCTTCTTATGAGTGTCTGTAAAATCATATTTATGATAGATTTAACATTTCGTTATAATCGTTCAATTGAGCTGCGCTGTGGTGCGCTGCACTGACGCAGTGACTCACACTCACACTCAGTGTTTTTAATTGTTTACGCAATATTCACGTGAAGTTCACATAATGTGTGCGTGATGGAAATTTTTAATATTTCAAAATTTTCTTTGTGCACTTGCATGAAGTTGCGCACAGTTTACAACTCCTGGACGGCATAGTGTGTACCAGTGTACGGCTCAAATTCGTGCAAGTGTCAAGGCACCTCTAGCTTCATAGTGGAGTAGAGCGGAGAAAGATATTCTTCTCCAAAACAGATCAAATTTGAGCTTGCATGTCAGATGTACCTCCTGGCTATTTGTTGCTAAACTTTCAGGTCTTCTTTTAAGAAATTCCTCCACTATACCACTTCATCATGAACCTGTATAACTGGTGATACAAAATGCAGAGCTGAATGAACCCCCGTTGCTTAGCTTAAAAGAAATGCAGACCCTCCGAATAAACATGAAGCTTTTTGGAAACACAGAGTCTTTAATCTGGAAAATAAACCACTAATTTCTGAATGTAACAGCTGCTACAACCACATTATTTAATGAAGGATTTTGATCATTTTTTTTCTTTTACTCAGATGCAGAGAGACGCTTGCTTTCAGCTGTGCGCTGCAGTGGAGAGAAACCTCTGAGCTGTCTTACACAGCACTGTGGCCTCACACAGCACTAAAGCTATTGACTGGTGATCTCTTCAAAAAATGTACACATGAAGGCAGAACTTGGTGATCAGTGAGTCGCTGCATCCAGTGCTGCAAAAATAAACTGGCATATCAGCTGCTATAAATGGCTGATACTGGTCTCAGCAAAAATGCTGAATATCAGTGCCAATAATCAGCCAGACTGGTATAATTGGTCGGCCTGAATTAAAACCCACTAAATTAGATTTGCAAAATAAATTTTAAGGGTCCAAACCTCCTGTTCACCTTGGAACCAAACACAGAGGCAAACAGCACAGCAAGCAATACTATGGCTTGTAATTGCTCCAGAATTTGCTGGTTTCTCTTCCAAGTCAGTCACAACATTTTCACAAAGCCAAAAGTCCTGTATCAGCCCTGAGACTCATTGTTGCTGGATCTTGTCTCCAGGGTCAACAGCATGAAACGGATGAGAGTGTCAGACTCCCCAAGAACAGGGGGAAATAAGTATTTGATCCACTGTCAATTTTGCAGGTTTTCCCACCTACAAAGAATGGAGACGTCTGTAATTTTTATCGTACATACGTAGAAACAGAATGTAAAATCACATTGTATGATTTTTAAATAATTAATTTGCATTTTATTGCATGAAATAATTATTTGAACACCTACCAACCAGCAAGAATTCTGGCTCTCACAGACCTGTTAATTTTTGTTTAAGAAGCCCTCTTATTCTGCTCTCTTTACCTGTATTAATTGCACTTGTTTGAACTTGTTACCTGTATAAAAGACACCTGTTCACACAATCAATCACACTCCAACCTGTCCACCATAACCAAGACCAAAGAGCTTTCGAAGGACACCAAGGGACAAAACTGTAGACCTGCACAAGGCTGGGATGGACTACAGGACAACAGGCAAGCAGCTTGGTAGAAGACAACAACTGTTATGATTATTTATTAGAAAGTGGAAGAAACACAAGATGACTGTCAATCTCCCTCAGTCTAGGATTCCATGCAAGATCTCACTTTGTGGGGTAAGGGTGATTCTGAGAAAGCCCAGAACTACACAGGAGGACCTGGTCAATGGCCTGAAGAGAGCTGGGACCACAGTCACAAAGATCACATTAGTAACACATGATGCTGTCATGGTTTAAAATCCTGCAGGGCAGCAAGGTCCCCCTGCTCAAGCCAGCACATGTCCAGGCCCGTTTGAAGTTCACCAGTGACCATCTAGATGATCCAGAGGAGCCATGGGAGAAGGTCATGTGGTCAGATGAGACCAGAATAGAGCTTTTTGGAATCAACTCCACTTACCATGTTTAGAGGATGAGAACAACCCCAAGAAAACCATCCCAACCGTGAAGCATGGGGGTGGAAACATCATACTCTGGGGGTGCTCTTCTGCAAAGGGGACAGGACGACTGCACCGTATTGAAGGGAGGATGGATGGGGTCATGTATTGCGAGATTTTGGCAAACAACCTCCTTCCCTCAGTAAGAGCATTGAAGATGATCATGGCAGGGTCTTCCAGCATGACAATGACCCTAATTACACAGCCAGGGCAACTAAGGAGGGGCTCCATAAGAAGCGTTTCAAGGTCCTGGAGTGGCCTGGGCAGTCTCCAGACCTGAACTCAATAGAAAATCTTTGGAGGGAGCTGAAACTCCAAACCTGAAAGATCTAGAGAAGATCTGTATGGAGGAGTGGACCAAAATCCCTGCTGCAGTGTGCAAACCTGGTGAAAAACTACCTGAAACGTTTGACCTCTGTAATGGCAGACAAATGTTTCTGTACCAATTGTTAAGGTCTGTTTTTGTGGGGGATCAAATACTTATTTCATGCAATAAAATGCAAAGTAATTATTTAAAATAATACAATGTGATTTTCTGGATTTTTTTTTTTATACTCTGTCTCTCACAGTTGGTGTACTTACGATAAAAATTACAGACCTCTCCATTCTTTGTCGGTGGGAAAACCTGCAAAATTGACAGTGGATCAAATGCTTATTTCCACCTGTGTGTGTGTGTGTGTGTGTGTGTGTGTGTGTGTGTGTGTGTGTGTGTGTGTGTGTGTGTGTGTGTGTGTATGTATGTACAACCCCTGGCAATAATTATGGAATCACCGGCCTCGGAGGATGTTCATTCAGTTGTTTAATTTTGTAGAAAAAATGCAGATCACAGACATGACACAAAACTAAAGTCATTTCAAATGGCAACGTTCTGGCTTTAAGAAACACTGTAAGAAATCAAGAAAAAAAAAATTGTGGCAGTCAGTAACGGTTACTTTTTTAGACCAAGCAGAGGGAAAAAAATATGGACTCACTCAATTCTGAGGAATAAATTATGGAATCACCCTGTAAATTTTCATCCCCAAAACTAACACCTGCATCAAATCAGATCTGCTCGTTAGTCTGCATCTAAAAAGGAGTGATCACACCTTGGAGAGCTGTTGCACCAAGTGGACTGACATGAATCATGGCTCCAACACGAGAGATGTCGATTGAAACAAAGGAGAGGATTATCAAACTCTTAAAAGAGGGTAAATCATCACGCAATGCTGCAAATGATGTTGGTTGTTCACAGTCAGCTGTGTCTAAACTCTGGACCAAATATAAACAACATGGGAAGGTTGTGAAAGGCAAACATACTGGTAGACCAAGGAAGACATCAAAGTGTCAAGACAGAAAACTTAAAGCAATATGTCTCAAAAATTGAAAATGCACAACAAAACAAATGAGGAACGAATGGGAGAAAACTGGAGTCAACGTCTGTGACCGAACTGTAAGAAACCACCTAAAGGAAATGGGATTTACACACAGAAAAGCTAAATGAAAGCCATCATTAACACCTAAACAGAAAAAAACAAGGTTACAATGGGCTAAGGAAAAGCAATCATGGACTGTGGATGACTGGATGAAAGTCATATTTAGGGATGGGTATCGAGAACCAGTTCCTTTCGGGTATCGTTAAGAAATGATTCGATCCACCGACATCAATAAGCTTTGTGCTTAACGATTCTGTTATCGGTCCTTCAGAGTGGCCGTTGTTTTGGCGGGTGTTTGTCAGGAAAATGATCATTTCTCTACGTTGATTACAGACCCTGCAGCGGGTCCTTAATCAACTCTTCTGCAGCGCGGCTTTGCTTTGAACCTTGAACCAATCGAAGCGTGGTTCGCAGATTGAAGCAATGCTTCGTCAATTGCTTCGTTTATTTCTTTCTTTCGCTTAATTTTCCCCCGCTAAAACCCTAAAGAGCATACGTCTGTGAGTATTATTTACCTTTTCTGTGTTAAACCGACCTGTTATGGTCTTCTGAAACAGTTGATAGATGTATTTAGCATGTTAGCATGTCTATGGCATTTTCAATGTTAAAAGTTAGCATTTAGCAGTTGCAGCCGTCATCACGTTCAGGTGCATTTGTTTTCAAATTGTAATATTCCTTAAATTTATTTTTGCTTATATATTAATAATCTAATGATTATTATATACAATTTTAGAGAAAGAGACAAAAAGAACCTGAATAGAAACACAACAGAAAATATATAATAGCAACTAACATAAATAAATACATACAGAAATAAATGTGTTTCCTGTGAACACCTAGTGACTCTTACACCTCCATTTCATCCCTGTCTTTTTTAAGTTTAATGACAGTTTGTTTCGGTCAAACCATATTTTCAGTTTGTTAATTCTTCAGTGGTTTTCTCCAGAACTATCTTCCAAACTAGAAAACTGCTGCATCCTAGTAAGAGCAGAATACTACTGGAATGAATTTGAATAAGGAAAGTTGTATTTTTTTTTCTCACCTAAATGGATTCAGCACTCACTCCAGTTTATTGTCTGGAATAGTCCCAGATTGCATTTCAGAGCTTCAAGAATTCAAACATTTTCGTGCAGGTGGTGTTGGGGGGGTAATTTTGGGTTTCAGCTTTTTTTTGTTTTTCACCACTTTCATCCCTGAATATGAGTTGTGATTCACTTTTGTGCAGATTAAAATTACTAACTGGGACTCCTGTCTTGTTGCGAGAAAGAAACGAGAATCATCCTCCGTTCTGTTCACACAGCTCCAAACGTTGCGCGGCTCTCTGATAAGTCAAGATAGAACGATAGAATTCAGTCTGAATTAATAACTTCAAAGTGAAACACAGTTTTGTTTATTTTTATTTATGTCCAGAGATCAAGGATACAGTGACTAATTTCATATTTATTTACTTTAAGACTCAAGGAAATACATAGAAACCCTGTAAAGCCTACTTTTAGTACAAAATTCACGAGGTATCGATAAGGGAATCGATAAGGGAATCGATAAGGAATCGGATCGATAAACAGAATCAATAAAATCTTATCAATACCCATCCCTAGTCATATTCAGTGATGAATCTCGAATCTGCATTGGGCAAGGTGATGATGCTGGAACTTTTGTTTGGTGCCGTTCCAATGAGATTTATAAAGATGACTGCCTGAAGAGAACATGTAAATTTCCACAGTCATTGATGATATGGGGCTGCATGTCAGGTAAAGGCACTGGGGAGATGGCTGTCATTACATCATCAATAAATGCACAAGTTTACGTTGATATTTTGGACACTTTTCTTATCCCATCAATTGAAAGGATGTTTGGGGATGATGAAATCATTTTTCAAGATGATAATGCATCTTGCCATAGAGCAAATACTGTGAAAACATTCCTTGCAAAAAGACACATAGGGTCAATGTCATGGCCTGCAAATAGTCCGGATCTTAATCCAATTGAAAATCTTTGGTGGAAGTTGAAGAAAATGGTCCATGACAAGGCTCCAACCTGCAAAGCTGATCTGGCAACAGCAATCAGAGAAAGTTGGAGCCAGATTGATGAAGAGTACTGTTTGTCACTCATTAAGTCCATGCCTCAGAGACTGCAAGCTGTTATAAAAGCCAGAGGTGGTGCAACAAAATACTAGTGATGTGTTGGAGCGTTCTTTTCTTTTTCATGATTCCATAATTTTTCCCTCAGAATTAAGTGATTCCATTTTTTTCCCCCTCTGCTTGGTCTAAAAAAGTAACCATTACTGACTGCCACAGTTTTTTTTCTTGATTTCTTATAGTGTTTCTTAAAGCCAGAAAGTTGCCATTTGAAATGACTTTAGTTTTGTGTTATGTCTGTGATCTGCTTTTTTTCTACAAAATTAAACAACTGAATGAACATCCTCAGAGGCTGGTGATTCCATAATTTTTGCCAGGGGTTGTATGTATGTATGTATGTATGTGTGTGTATATATATATATATATATATATATATGCGCACACTGCATCCAGAAAGTGTTCATGCCGCTTCACTTGTTCACATTTTGTTATGTTACAGCCTTACTCCAAAATGGAATAAATTTATTTTTTTCTCTTAAAATTCTGCTCACAACACCCCATAATAACAACATGAAAAAATTTCAAATGAAAAACTTTTTCACTCACTAATCCTCACTATCACCTCACACACATACCCCCAGAGGAGGGTGGTATGTGTGTTACTCTACCAGGGGCCTGGGAGTTTGAGGTTTGTGCACAGTATCTTAGGTGCTCCGAGGACTGCTCTTCTGGACAGAGACCTCTGATGCTATGTCTGTAATTTGCTCTAGCTACTCTTCCAATTTGGGGGTTACAGCTCCTAGTGCTCCTATTACCACTGGGACCACTTTGGACTTTACCCTCCAGATCTGCTACAGTTGCTCCTTCAGCCCTTGGTATGTCTGTATTTTCTAGTACTCTTTCTTTCTGATGTTGCTGTCTTCGAGGATTGTACCTGTCATTCTCAACAACTTTCAGCAGTGTGTCCCACAGATGTTCTTGTACGGTAGTCCCTACACTTTGTTGTGCCTGTCAGTGTACACTGTCCCAGCTTGCATCTTGTATCCTACTATGTGCTGGACTATCTCTCGGGCAAATTTGCACAGCCTGTAACTTGGGTCCTGTCGACTGTGGTAGACTCCTGCCTCTATGCATCTGGTGCTCGTGGCTTGTTCTGGTGCTGCCATGATCAGAGCCTCTGTGCTGTCCTTTTGGCTGGCCTTTTCTAGCCACTGGTAGGACAACTTGATGCCAGCCACTTCCTCTCTCTGTCGATGGTTCATCCCATGGATGGGCTCTGTCTTCCGTAATACTGCCTCCTCTTGCTCCTCACCATCTATCTTCATCTGTCTAAGGGATTCTTGGAGCAGCTACTCTCTGGGCAGCCATCTTTCTGATGTATTCATGGATGCTCCTTGTCTCATCCTGTATCATGGGTCTGACAGTAATCCTCGACATCCCTCTTTCCATTACTCATGGAGCCTCAGGGTGCTGGACTTTGGGTGAAACCTCCATGCATTGTAAGAAGTGTTTGTGGCTTGACATTCAGTGGCATCTATTTCCCCCTGTGGCCAACCTCTTATTTCAGCTGGATATCTGATAACTGGTAGGCGTTTGTATTAATGGCTTGGCTTGTCGGCACCTGTCTTATCTTCTGAAGGTTTTTGACTTTGGTTGACCTTCTTGCATCTTCATCATGGTTGTTGTTGGCTTGTGTGATTCCGAGTTACTTGTTGTCTTATATATCCGCTATCCTGTTTTCTGGTAACTCCACCTTTTCAGTCCGGATCACCTTTGTTCTTTTTGCCACCATTCAGCCACATGTATCCAATGCGAATGACATCCAGCTATCCTCAGTGTAGATCCTGGTGAGGTGGATCAGTGAGTCAACGTCTCACTCACTCTTGGCATACATCTTAATGTCATCTATGTACAGGAGGTGGCTGGTGTTGACTCCACTCCTTAATATATATCTGTATCTTTGTGATGGGTTTTCTAAGGGAGTTGAGGCCTATGCGGAACAGCAGCAGGGACAGTGCATCACCTTCGTACATTCCACACTTGATGGTGACTTGTGCGATTGCCTTGGAGTTGGCCTCCAGTGATGTCTTCCACAGTCCCACTGAGTTCCTGATGAAGTTAATCAGTGCACTGTTAGCTGTGCATAGTGCCAAGCACTCCACTTTCCATGTCTGAGCCACTGAGTTGTAGGCTTTCTTGTAGTCATTCCAGGCTGTGCTGAAATTGGTCTCCCTGGTTTTGGAGTCCCAGTGTACTGCTGAGCCAACTGCTGGTGCTTTGACCCTCTGGAATTATTTCCAGTGCTCTTCTGAGCTGGAGATAACTCATGCCTATTCAGCTTGGTTGCTATGATACCTGAGAGGAGCTTCCATGTTGTGTAGAGGCAGGTAGTTCCAGGGCATTGTACCCTTGTGGGGATCCTTTGTGGTCAGGATTGTTCTGCTCCATGTTAGCCAGTCTGGATGAGTATCTGCTGTTAGCAGCCTTCCTACTTATGCTCATAGAGTGCTCTTCGCTTCTTTAGCCAGTAGGTGTGGCTCATATTGACTCCTGGTGCTGTTCATCTCTTTATTCCTGAGACTCGTCATTCAGTGTTTGCCTTGGTGATGTGGAGATTGCTATGGTGTGCTCTGAGGTCCAGCAGCCACTTGACATTGGTGTTGAGTGATGCCTTTTTCTTCCAGATGTTCTTCTAATATTGCTCTGTCTCAGCTCTGGGCCGGTCTGTCCTTGTGCTATCATTTTTCCCTTAAAGCTGGGAGTACATTCTGGGTGGGTCATTGGTGAACAGGCCATTTATTCTCTTGGTCTCTGCTTCCCTGATGTGTCTTTTCAGTCCAGTAGCCACAGCTGTAAGCCTTTGGCAGTTTCTAGGGCCCCAGTAATGGACATCTTGTACATCTTATCCATCCATTTTCTGTACCTGCTTACTCCTATTAAGGATCATGCTAGGAAGCCTATCCTAGCAGTCATAGTATGTGAGGCGGGGTACACTCTGGAGAGAACACGAGCCTGTCGCAGGGACACATATAGACAGACAAACACATTCACACTCACACGCACACCTGCGGCCAACTTAAAGTTTCCATTTCACCTAACCTGTGTGTTTTTTGGATAGTGAGAGGAAGCCGGAGCACTTGGAAGGAAGCCACTCAGACATGGGGGGAACATGCAGACTCCACACAGGAAGGGCGGGAAGCGATCCCATGACCTTCTTGCTGTGAGGCATCAGTATTATAAAGCGTATTATAAGAAGGGGCATTTGTTGGCCTTTTACATCTATGTCACACTCACTCATCTTCTACCGCTTACTCCACTTAAGGGTCACAGGGGGCTAGAGCCTATCCCAACAGTCATAGTACATGAGGCAGCGTACACCCTGGACAGGACACCAGGCTGTCGCAGACATCTATGTCATTGTAGCAATAATTAGAAATGTGAAGGTAAACAATAAAATTTGTATGAATTAAAACTGAATGCATGACAGTGACAACATGTCCAAATTTGACTTGTGAAATAACTAATTAGGCAGAGACTTGGTGGTTATAGACATATCTTCTTATGGTTACGATCAACGCCACATTGGGAAACAAAACTTTCATATTAGTTTGCCTTTATCAGGAAAAAACAAAACTAGAAGCACTCAGAGAGTGCAAACCTCCGCCAAGGCCATGGGGTCACTGATGCCATAACATCTACACGCCGTGGAATCATTGAACCTAAAAAAGTCTAACAATGATGTTTGCTCAGTAGTAAAAAAAGTTTCATCTGCTGTGACTGGATAGCATGTATCCTTAGCGCTTGGCATCACAGTTTATTGCAACTTGCACCTTTCCCAGAAGCTACTGTCATCTGAGCACTGATATTGATATTGCATGTGCTTATAGACAAAAACAAATAAGAGACCAAATTCAATTTATTATTCAACTAAACTGCAAATATATGAATTTTTTAACATTTATGAAACACTTCTCTAAACAAGGCCATAGGGTCACTGACCCTAAAGAAATTCCCTCCTTGGCACAGTGATCTATTCAACAATTCAGTGTTACAACCAAAACTATGATATATACACTTTTCTTTCCTTTATATTTGACATCCTTGACCATGAAAACATACCACTAGAACTTGGAATCACTTTTATGTCTTTATTAGTTCAAAAGTTATTGTATAAAAATGGTTTTTCAGTAATGGTGGTTTTCTTCTGGATCTAGCTCCATAACATTTGAAGCTACATCAAATCTGATGACACCTTACTGAATCAGTACAGATTCAGCTACAATTTGGTGTTAGTTGTGCATCTCTAGCTTCATTTGTCACCTCACACTGACACATTTTCTATTTTCCCTATATTTTTGCATATTCTGGATCACCAGATCCGGAATCCGGATTCGATCATCACCAAACTTTGTTGTTTGATAGAACATTTGACTATGTTACACCCTAATTTCGTTCAAGCCTTTCTGCCTTGTTTTTGTGGAGTTAGAAACTAGAATGTCAAAATTCCCCCATCCCGCAATGGTGAAGAATCCTTTAAAAAATTCCTGGATCCTGATTGTGATCCGGATCACCACTAAAATTTAATCACTTGTTCCACTTGTCATTTCCAACCACTCCACAAAATTTCATCAAAATGTGTTCAAAACGTTTTGAGTTATCCTGCTGACAAACAGACAAACAAACAAACGCTACCGAAAACATAACCTCCTTGGCGGAGGTAACAAAATGGTGTGGTAGGTGTAGGGGGAGACAGTGTCATAGTATTTAATACAGTTTAACTCTTGAGTTGTCTTTACCTCAGTAAAAGACCTTTTATTTACATTTTTATCCTTTATCAGTTCTTGACACTGAAATAATCCAAAAGTAATAGAAAACAATCAAATTGACCTATACGAGGTCTGTTAGAAAAGTATCGGACCTTTTTATTTTTTTCAAAAACCTGATGGATTTGAATCACATGTGCTTGCATGAGCAAACCTTGTGTAGAGAACCTTCTTGTACATGCGTGAATTTATCCTGCCCGCAGAGTCATCATCATCAAACCTTTATTTAACCAGGATAAAAACTCACTGAGATCAAAAATCTCTTTTACAAGAGTGTCCTGGCAAATAGCAGCAGCACGGTTACAAATAAACAAAAAACACTTACAAATAAATGCATAGACATACTTTCACTCAACATAGTCAAACAACGTCATCATAAAAACCTGGGTCCTAAATCAATTTAAAAACAGTGACAGACAGACTGCCTTTCTGCAAGGTCCTTTAAAAACCTTTAAACGAATAAAATGAGACCAACTCCTTCAACTGTAATTCATTCTGAAGCGGGCTTTAGGGACATTCAATAAAAACAGATCCTGTGAACGTAGGTGATACGTCCCTGCAGGCCTCGGGAGAATGTATGTGTTCAAATAAGGAGGAAGAAGTCCGAGTACTGCCGTATAAATAAAAAGATGCCAGCTCATCCATCGCCGAATGGAGAGGGAGAACCAACCAACCCAAGAGTACAGCAAAGAGTGATGAGTGAGATATTTTAAGTTTGTAATAAATCTCAAGGCTCCATGAAACACAGTGTCCAAGGCATGAAGACAGTGGGAGGTTGAATGCATGTGTTAAATATCACCGTACTCCATGCTCTTCATGTTAAAAGCAGACAGTAAATTTGAAATTGCTTGACCTAATGTGGACTCAGAGCAATACTGTGTCATCAGCATAGTAATGATAATTTGCATTTTTTATATTATTGCAGAGGTTGTTTGTATAATTGACAAAAAGAAGAGGCCCAAGGATTGAGCCTTGGGGCACACCTTTTGAAATATTTAGGGAGGCAGAAGTGAGGCCATCTGCCTGTACACGCTGCTTTCTCCCTGACAGGTAACTGTTGAACCATCCCACTGCTTGTTCTGATAGTCCAATGGAGGTAAGCCTTTGAAGAAGTATTTTATGGTCCACTGTGTCAAAAGCACAGTGCACTGATGCACAGTTAGTGCATCAGTCATGAGACGTAGTGAGCAGCTGTCTGATTCTCAATTGCTACAGCATGAGGGAATGACTTGAGCAAAGGTATTGCATCAAATTTTGCCAAAAGCTTGGTGATACCTAAGAGGAAACCATTTGCAAGGTTCAGCAGGATTTTGCTCTCATTGCCATGGGAATAATACAAATGAAAGACTGGTATAACAACTTCAAAGATAGCCACACCTCAGTGGAGAGTGAAGCATGTTCCTGTAGGCCAGCCACAAGCCAAAATGACCAAGTGACTGACCAAATAGACTTTGGCCATGGCTGACCATCGCCTCACCATCCAAGAACTTGTGGATGAGGTGGGGTTAACCATAGGTTTAGAACATTTCATTTTGACAGAGGATTTGGGAATGTGGAGAGTGTTAGCAATCTTTGTGCTGAAGCTAACAGAGGAGCAGAGGTATCTGTGTCTGGAAGTCTTGCAGGACATGCTGGAATGCATAAACAGTGTTCTCGACTTCCTGAACACAGTCATCACTGGCGATGAGCAGTAGTGTTAATTTTGTTGCCCATTTTTCAATTTAGTCTTTGTCTTAGTCGGACTAGGTCCGACTAAGACGAAGACAAACGTCAAAGTTTTCGCAGCTTTGCTAAAAGTGTCTTGTTTGTTGATTCAGTACACATTTACAAATGATGCACTTGTTCTAATGTTTTATATTTACTAGAAACATCAATAAAATAAAATAAAAGCTGGTGTTAAATAATATGACTCTTACAGCTCGACTCTTTGACACTGGGACAAGTTCTCCCTTACGGAACGGAGGACGTCTCATTTTGGGGAAAACAGTTTTGGTCGGTGGTAGTATGTCGTAGTCTGTTTTACAACGTTTGGAAAGAGGTGTCATTTGATTTAAAACAGTGATTTGCTTTGAAGTTATTGATTGTGTAATGATCCGTCTTTCCACCTTTACTTGGCAAAGAGCTGCAGCAAATCCCACAACACACACAGACACAGAGTGGAGGATATTATCATGATTATTATTTTATGAGGGACAGTAACTTTAGTTTATGAACCAGAGAAGCGGGAGATATTAATGTTCCAGTCCACGGCAGAGATCCGCATTGTTGGCTGCCACACAAAAAAAAGGCACGTTAATGACGAACAAATAAAAACTGTTCGTGTGAAGCGGTGGACGATTCTCGCAGAATCATGCAGCGAGAGGATACATAACATAGCTGACAGTACAGTAGAAGAACTGCTGGCACAAACACGACAGCTGGACTGGATATTGCATTTCTTCTTTTATAGTAGACAAAAATGAGGAGGGAGTTTTTGTTTATTTTTGTTTCTTGCAAACTATTTTCATCTCGTTTTTATTTGTCAACAATAGCGCAAATTTACAGTTTTAGTCAGTGTTTTTAGAACATTGGTGCTGTCTTGTCATCGTCTCGTCTTAGTCACGAACATATTTCATCTCCTTTCGTCTGATGAAATTAACCGACTTCTTCTGAAACTTCTCTGTTCTCTCACGACGTCCTGGATCAATAGAGCCTGAAATGTGGAGGTTTTCAGCTTGAACAGGCTGATGACGGCGGCTGAGAGCGCTGCGCGACGTCTCGCACCGTGAAAAGTCCTTAAAGTGACAGAATCACCTCAAAATCTCTCATCAGCTGTTAAAATTTTCACTGAAAACCAGCTTAATTTTTCGAACCGTGTCCACTTCGATGTGTCTCACAGGTTTAGAAAACATTTTGATCAAACAACGCGCCAGTCTCTCAGCAACTTCTCAGACAAAGGAATTCTGACGAGGGGCTGGACCACTCCTCCCACAAGGAGTGCTCACAGGCGAATGACGTCACCGACAGGCGTGGAAAAACTCACGCATGCGCACGAGGGTTCAAGCATGTCTGACGTAAAAACATATGAATGAAATCCATATAGTTTTTGAAAAAATAAAAAGGACCGTTACTTTATTGACAGCCCTCGTATATATATATATATGTGTGTGTATATATATATATATATATATATGTGTGTGTGTGTGTGTGTAAATGTGTATATATATATATATATATATATATGTGTGTGTGTGTGTAAATGTGTGTATATATATATATGTATATATATATGTATATATATATATGTATATATATATGTATATATATATGTGTGTGTGTGTGTGTGTAAATGTGTATATATATGTATATATATG